>NC_133538.1:398041345-398342595 GCF_048544455.1 Silene latifolia
CTAACGTACTCAGCAGCTAAAAGACATGCCACCGAGACCAAAGGAAATAGACCAGCAAGATCTTGCAGAATTTCTCACAGTGATCTACCAGCTGTTACCTTTGATGAAGGAGATACATATGACGAGCGAGAACATCATGATGCACTCATAATCACCCTGTCAATGGCTAACTGCACAGTTAGAAAGGTCTTGGTAGATACAGGCAACTCGGTCAACCTGATCATGCTGAAGACTATAGAAAACAGGGGATTCAGTGAGAAGGATTTACAAAAGAAAACTATCCCGCTGGTAGGCTTCAGCGGAGAAACGGCCAACTCGCTGGGCGAGATAGTCATCCCAACCTATGTGAGAGGAGTCAACAAGCAGATCAGGTATCTGGTCATAGACGGACCATCTACTTACAATGTTATCCTGGGAAGGTCGTGGCTACACCAGATGAAAGCAGTCGCTTTAACGTATCATCAGTGTATAAAGTTCCCCACGCCATGGGAGTAGAGCCAATTATAGAAGCAGCCTATCAGGAGGAAGCTAAAGGCTGCTATAAGAAGGCACTAAAGTGCACTGCCAGCCCTCCAACATAGCAATTATAGAAGCAGCATATCCAGGATGAGTACATCGAGCGCCCAGTGAAAGAACTAGATCAAATTAACCTGGACAAGCTGCACCCAGAGAGAACTGTGCTAATTGGAGCTGGATGCACAGGAAGCTTGAGACAACAACTAGTCAAATTTCTGCAAGATAACATGAACTGTTTCGCATGGTCACACAACGACATGATAGGAATAGATCCGTCCATCATAACACATAAGCTTAGTGTGGACCCAAAGTACAAACCCATCCAGCAGAGAAGAATGAAGTTTGCAGCAGAAAGAAATAAAGTAATTAATCAAGTGGTAGATAGCCTTCTGGCAGCAAAGAAAATAAGAGAGGTAAAGTATCCAGAGTGGTTGTCCAACGTGGTGGTGGTGCCTAAAAAGAATGGAAAATGGACATTATGCGTGGACTTCACCGACCTCAACAAAGCATGTCCTAAAGATCCCTTCCCACTACCTCATATCAATGCAATGGTGGATGCAACAGCTGGACATGAGATGCTAACGTTTCTGGACGCATGGAGTGGCTACAATCAAATCAAGATGGATCCTGCAGATCAAGAGAAGACGACATTCATATCTGAGAGAGGAATATATTGTTACAACGTCATGCCATTCGGCCTAAAGAATGCAGGTTCCACATATCAAAGGCTGGTCAACCGCATGTTTAAAGAGCAGATAGGAAAAACTATGGAGGTATATATCGATGATATGGTGGTGAAATCAGAGAAAGTCAAAAATCATATGAAGCATCTGGCAGAAACATTCAGCACCCTGAGGGAATACAAAATGAAGCTAAATCCATCTAAATGTACCTTCGGGGTATCCTCTGGAAAATTCTTAGGCTACATTGTAAATCAAAGAGGGATAGAAGCCAACGTCGAGCAGATCAGGACCGTTTTGCAATTGGAGTCACCTGAAAAGCCTAAGGACGTTGAAAGACTAGCTGGCAAGGTAGCAGCCCTCAGCAGGTTCATCTCAAGGTCCTCAGATAAGTGTAGGCTATTCTACGACATACTAAGAAAGAGCCAGAAGTTCGAGTGGACCGCGGACGACGAGCAAGCATTCAGAGAGCTGAAGCACTACCTCAGCAACCCACCGCTGTTGTCAAAGTCGGAACCAGGAGAACCACTGTTCCTCTACCTAGCCGTCACAGAGGTGGCTGTAAGTGTCGTTCTAGTCAGAGAGTAGAAGAAGGAACAGTGACCAGTATATTATGTAAGCAAATCTCTGCTGCCGGCAGAAACCAGGTACACATCTCTCGAAAAACTAGTACTAGCCCTGGTAGTAGCATCTTAAAAGCTGCGCCCCTATTTTGAGTCCCACACCCTACATGTTAAGACCAACTACCCACTGATGTCTGTCATGAGGAGACCTGAACTATCAGGCAGAATGTCAAAATCGTGTGTACACCTTAGCGGGTATGATATCCAGTATGATCCCAGAACAGCAATCAAATCGCAAGCATTAGCAGACTTTGTCTCAGACGTCAGTCCAGCCATCCAAAATCTGGCGGAAGAGAATATCCTAACCCTGGAAGGGAACAGGAACAAAGAGATATGGCAGATGCACATCGACGGAGCCTACAATCAAAGGGGGGCAGGTGTAGGGTTAATCCTGCGGTCACCACAGAGGGATCTGATAGCACAAGCAGTAAGATGTGAATTCAAGGCAACCAATAATGAAACAGAATACGAGGCTTTGATACTAGGAATGAAGCTAGCTCTAGAATTAGGAGTCAAGCACCTGCACATATCCAGCAACTCTCTGCTAATAGTCAACCACGTAAATGACGAGTTTATAGCCATAGATTCAAAGATGATTGCATACTTAAAGGTAGCAAAAGAGTTAAAACAGAAATTCAAAACTTGCAAGCTCAAACAGATTCCCAGGGATCAGAATATGGAAGCAGATGCCTTAGCAACTCTGGGGGCAACGTTCAAGCAAACAGAACTATCCAACATTCCTATCGCACATATGCTAGAACCTTCTATCCAGAAGATAGATGAAATAGACAGAGGAGAACTGGAGGACCATCAGGACGAAGTGGGAGTTCAGACAGCTACGGAGGCCGAGGAAGGCTCACAGCCAGCCGACCAGCCGCCTGACCAACCATCTATACAGGCAGATAACTGGGATTGGCGCACACCCTACCTAGACTGGCTGCGACATAGCAAGCTGCCAGATGACAAGAAGGAAGTAAGAGATTTCAGAGTGAAGGCCTCCAGATTTATACTAATTGATAATACACTCTTCAGGAAGTCACTGGCAGGTCCCTACTTACGATGCCTGGACAAGGAGGAAGCACAAACCGTGTTACATGCTCGCCACAGTGGTGAATGTGGAAACCATGCAGGAGACAAGAGTATGTCAAATAAAGCTCTTAGACAAGGATACTTCTGGCCCACAATGAGGGCAGATGCAGCAGAATACGCACGTAAGTGTGAAGCCTGCCAGCGCTCAGCACCAATTATCCATCAGCCAGCAGAGCCCTTGCACCCTATCATTTCTCCATGGCCGTTCATGACACGGGGCATGGATATAGTAGGCCTCCTACCAAGAGCCACAGGGAACAAAATATGGATGCTGGCAATGACAGATTACTTCTCCAAATGGATAGACGCAGAAGCATTCACAGAAGTGAAGGACAAACAAGTCATTGCTTTCATAAAACGAAATATCATCTGCAGGTTTGGTATCCCGTCAAGATCATATGTGACAATGGCTCACAATTCATCTCCAACGTTGCCGAGGGATACTATGCCAGGTGGAACATCACCCTGAAGAAATCAGCACCCATGACTCCAAAGTCTAACGGACAAGCTAAGTCCAGCAACAAAATTATCATGGATAATCTGAGAAGGAAGTTACAGGAGTTAGGAGGAAAGTGGGCAGATGAATTGCTACTGGTGTTATGGTCAGATAGAACGACGCCAAAGATAGCAACAGGCCAAACACCCTTCAGCCTGGTGTTTGGTGCGAAAGCAGTCATTCCGTCAGAGGTTCTGGTCCCCACTCACAGGTATGGATGTATGACAGGGGAACTGAACAATGCAGAGATGGTCAGGAGCCTGGACACAGTAGACGAGCTGCGAGTAAGTACAAAAATACGTCTAGCTGCCTTCAAACAGTCAGTGGCCAGGATTTACAACAAGAATGTGAAAGTCAGGCTCCGGGAGGTAGGAGACCTGGTTCTCCGTGAAGTGTTCCAGAACACTAAAAATCGAAACGCATGCAAATTCGCCTACAAATGGGAAGGACCATACCAGGTAGAAGGAGTTGTTGGCCATAGCGCATATAGACTGATGACTATGGACGGTCAAATCATACAACGTCCATGGAATATACTTCATCTGAAGAGATATTACTTTTAATAATAAGTAGATTTTAGCCTACAGGGTAATGTACTATGAAAAGCCAAATTATTTTAAAATAAAAGAAAGTCCGGTAGTAGGCATACTACCAATTTCATTCCCATTTCTGATGTCTCTAACTCTTTCAAATTTTAAACTACTATTGGATGGTGTGGTCTGACAGCGTCCTGGGACCACAATTGCTCTGGTACCCCATGAGATGGCGTCAGGTACTTCACATCATTCTAATAGACTTTTCTGTTTTCAGGCTTCTCTAAGTACATTACTCTGAATCCTAATGTCTATGTTACGTTGAAAGTGTATCTAGCAGGACTATCAACTGCCAACGCGGGGTGACAAGGCACATGGCACTCCAACATGCCTAACCTACTTTCTCCAACATAAGCACCCTCACCAGGCGGACTGTGGAACATACAAAAGGGAGCCTGGTTGACAGCTAAATACGCTTACCCAGCTACCCCTGATACCACCCCCTGGACGTAACTCGCACTAATCGCAATTAATCAGGGCCCCAGCATGCATGCACACGTATATGGAACGTAGGGATCTCTGAGCTACCAGAATCCCGCAGAGTCCCATTGGTCCTAGAACGACGATAAACTTGCCTAAATTACGCCCTTGTTGGCTCTAAACTTGATGAACACACCTTGCGTCATGAACAAGGTTAAGTAGTCCAAAACTGCGGCATACGCCTAAATCAGTCATCAGAGTGACACGGCAGCTAGCTGAGTCTAAATCAGCCTCTTCAGGCTGACACGACTGGTCTAAATCAACCTCTCAGGTTGACACGGCCACCCCTCCTTACATTGCGGCATACGCCTTAGTCAGTCAACAGACTGAAAAGGCAGCTAGCTGAGTCTAGAAGTCAGCCTCCTCGGGGTGACAGGACTCGCCTAAATCAGCCAGCAAGCTGACACGGCAAACTCCTAATCTAAGGAAATCTAAAAGATAAACACCCAAGATATAAATCTAAACTTGCCAAACAAGGGCAAGGGGCATTCCAAAACATGGCCAAAAGTACGGCCCCAGAGTTTAATCGCCACCATGGCGAGCTACTAGAGAAAGTTTAAAATATTACAAGTCTGCCACCACAGGGTCAGACTGCCAAAAGTTCATTGATAAAAAAAAAAAACTTCTTAATTTTCGGTCACATTAATGACCTCCACATTTGGCATCTCATCTGCCTCCACCCGCTGATCATCTGTTTCAGGTACCGGACGAGCTTGTGCACCCTCAGCTGCCATAGCTTCCTGAGCTCCGTCGGCGATGCAGGGCAACCTGCGTCTCCGGCGGAAGTGCTCGGCGGCCACAAGAATTCACCTCGCCAACCTCAGGCATCAGGACGCTCAAGCCAGGTTGCACAGGGTACAAGGTCTCCAACTGCCTCTCTTCTTCTTCAATAGCTTACAGAGTTGGAGGCTCCTCAAGGGCAGCACGCATTCCGCTGATCTTTCCCCGCGAGGTAGCATAGGCGACAATATTTGTGGCCAGGGTGATCAACTCGCTGGTCCTCTCCTCAAAGCGTTTCAAGGAGTCAGAAAACGTGGTGCAAACATCTTGAGTACGAGCCAGCTGATCAGCTCCCTCCTTCAGCTTCCTCTTTGCACCAGCCAGATATGCCTTTAGCTCAGCCACCCTTCCCCTCAAGTCAGCACGCTGCTTCTCTAAATCAGCAATAGACGCAGTCAGCTCCCTGTTCTTGGCGCTAGTGGCACGGCTGGTGGTCTGCACTATGTTGATCATCTTCCTGTTATAGAGGGCAGACTGGAAGGTCTGGGGCAAAAGAAATTAAAGTTAGCAATGAATTGAGGGTGAAAGATTTAGAACAGGTGGAAGACGGAGAACACTCACCATGAAAGCATTGTGCACGTCATTCTCTGCCATCTCCTCAGGGGCAAACTCCGAAAAGGCATCGACCAAAGAAGGAAATAGCAGCTGGTCAATCTCAGGACAGTATGGCACTTTATCAACATTCCCGAAACCCTCTGGGAAGTGGGAAATGATGCCGCCACTGGCAGAAGCACGTGGGCTGGTAGAGAGAGTAGGGGGATAACGAGACGGCGGGTCGACCTTAAAGGGTTCAGGTCTATCAGAGCTGGAGTGAGTAGGGGGTGTCTGGAAGGAAGTAGCGGGAGCACTCCTCTTGGAGGCAGATGCCACTTCGGGGCTGGCAGCGGATCTCTTTCTTTTTGCAATTTGGAGGATAGCTTCCAAAGGGTCAACTTTTGAACCTGCAAGCAGACATCATTTCAGGCGCCAGGAAAATTGAGCAGTCGGTAAAGTTGCACGCAAGCGGAAACGACTATAGATGGCTTACCAGAAGACATGTTGTGAGCTGATTGGAGGGGGTTGAAGGAAGATGCAGGCGAAAATCCGGGAAGCAGGTCAGGAAACTTCCTCTCTAGTCGAGGAATGCAGAATAACTTGTTGCGGGCAGGGATCTGGGCGCCAATGCGAGTCAGGTAGCAGGGACCTGCGCAAGGGCGATGAAGTAAGCTAGTAAGCAGCAGGATAAACAAATCAGGCGACAAAGAGGCTACTTACTCGAAGTTATGACCCATTTCTCGAAGATATAGTCGGCATGCGGCTGGATAGAAGCCTTCCTCACAAAGAAGAAGTCCTCAAACCATTTCTCATTCCGAGATTTTGACACATGCCTGAAAGGAGCCTCGCCAGAACTCCGGAGTGAGAATTGGCACCTACCAGGGACCTGATATCATACATATGGGCCAGATCTCCAGAGAGATAGAGTTGCCAATATTTTGACAAGCGGCCAAAGAGTAGAGAAGAACTCTCCAGACAGTGGCAGAAATTTGTGCCATAGCAAAGTTGTTTGTAAAGATGAAATCTTGGACGAGTTTTGGAAAAGGGAAGCGGAGACCATATCTAAATGGGTATAAATAAAGGCAAACCCACCCTGGACGGATGACATCAGCTTCTTGATCGAGTTCAGGAATCGCAATATCCACCCCGTCACCAAGACCAAGTAAACCCTTGATCAAAGGGATGTCAGCATGGGTCAGGGCGGAGTCACAGTCATGGGGATGGGTGAAAAGGACCCGGGAGGGAAAAACCGGGTCTGGGTTTCGGTCAGAGTGTGGAGATTGAGGATGAGTGTCGAGTATTGCCCATGGTGGAAAAAGGAAAAGGGTAATTAAGAAGAAAAGGAAGGGAAAAATACGTGGTAAAGAAGACGACGGAAGTAAGATCATTGGAGCCAGCGAGAAAGGAGGGAAAGGATATTAAGGATTTGGGAGAGGGAGAGCTTTTATGGGAAAATGAATTTCAGGATTAATGAAGTGAAGGGGGAAGTTGGGGTTATAATGGAAGAGAGAGGGAGTAGGGTGCAAGAAAAGAGGAGGTGGGCGGCAGTGATGATGAGTTTGCATGAAAAGAAGTGCAAATGACGGCTTAGGGTTTTAGTAGTCGATTACGTAAATTCTTTGTTCGACACCTCGAAGCGTACTTCACAAGAAATTTGGGGAAACTGTTTGGGCTAAATTTTGCATAATAGCAAAAGCCCACTTAGTAAAGTTGTTAAGAGACTGGGCCTTGAAGAGAGGTATGGTGGGAGTAGAGTCCACGGGTGGAGGAAGGATAGGTGGGCCAAGATGCGTATAAACGGAGACGGGGCCCACTGGAAAGGCGTTCGTATTTTGGAAAGGGTTCAGGAAGAAGTCAGGGAGATCAGGGAGAATGAAGGGAGATCGTGTGTTATGGCAAGAGTTATTATGGAAGTTGTATTCCTTTCCATAATCAAGGTAGGATACATCTAGGGTTCTTACCCTATAAATAGCCAAGCAAGCAATCAAATGAGGACATTAAAGATCTCACAAACACAATACCTCATGCTAGCAAGATTTGCATTACGTCTCAATTGTATTCATCTTCTCATTCAAAGCTAGTGCAATATTTGGCAGGGTACCGTCCCTCCCGCGGTTGTTCTCACATTGGGTTTTCCGCGTCACCAAAACTTACGTGTCAATTTACATTACGTACATGATTTAATTATTTAAATATCGACATACAAACAATCAATCAAGCAACCAACGAAGACCGCATTGACCCGAAACAACCAGTTTGGTAATAATCACCTAAACAGTTACCACTCCAGATAATGAAAGGAATTAAAATGCCTCACATAAAAACACTACAATCAGTTTGACTCTAATAAATCCACAAGATGGTTATTTTTTGTGAATTTTAAGTTTTTTAATCCAGCAATAGGCCACTTGGTAGCAAATACTAATAAATTCATAATGACAACCTTGAGGTTACATTACATATATATTGTTACCGCTAAAGATAGATCTCAAGACTGAATTGTGCAGAAGCATAGTTGAATCTCAGCTGCAAGATCAATAAACTTAGCCGTTCTCACGTCATGCCTGCAACACCAAGTATCTAGTTATACAAGTCTCCTCATACATGGGCCAAGGTATGATAATACTGAGCAAGAATAGGCATCAACGCGACACCAGAATAAAATCTCTGGATTGTTGCATAACAGTTTGTACCATTTAAAAGTTTTATGCATACTACGATAAATTACCCGACAGTCTGTTTTTAGAGTCTAGACCTACTGAATACACACGGCAAAAGATTATCAACAATATAAAGTAATCAATCTAATACTCGACTCTAAGTAATACGAAGTATCAACTTCAGGGATGCACCATCACCCCAATGTGGGCTACACCTTTTATACTCCTATGTCTGATGCGATTTCGCTAAGTGTTCACAAATTAAGATGTGGTCGTTGGTCACGGTCGAATCAAAACACAATTTATAGCTCCACAAACAACTGTACAATTAGTAAAGAGGCAAGTAAAGGTCAGATCCCAAGGGACGGGAGTTGAAATGAGATTTCTATTGTAACTAGTGGTGTCTAAGGGGTGTCACAAATTGGGTTGATGTAGAAGGTTACTAAACTAAAATAGCAATGAAAATAAACAAGCAAGATGAATTAAAGGGGTGTAAACAATTGATTAAAGGCACTAGGGTGTCATGGGATCATAGGGGAATCATGGGATATGATCATACAAACATGTTCTCAAATTATAAGCAAGCAATTATTGTTGTGATGGATTGAGTTGGGTTATATCTTACAATCCTAGGAAAGTTTGGGTCCCGAAGCCGAATCGATTAGATTGTACAACACCTACAAGTCGACTTAATCTTCCCTACTCAACAACATGCATGGTCTAATGAGACTCGAGTTGGGTTATGTCTTACAAGTCTCATTGAAAAGATAGAAGATGATAGTAAATGCAAGGATTCATAGGCTTAGCATTTCATCAAATATAACATGTGCATGAGTTGAGATCAAAACAAGCAAGCAAATAAAACATGAAAGCATATTAATTTAAGCATGAATCATTCCCCATGTTGGTTTCCCCTAATCACCCATTAACCCTAGCTAAGAGACTACTCACTCATTATCATGTTGATCATGCTAGCAAGGTTGTCAATCATACCAACAATATGAAACATGATGAATAAATGAAAGTAATTAACAATAATTAAAAAGGGATTAAGAGATTATACCTACTAATGATTCCAATAATAAAGCAAAGATAAAAGAAGTACTTGAATGCTTGATTGAGAGGTTGGCAATCTCCCAACAATAACCCAAATAATCTTCAATTACCCAAAATAAAGGATGAACAAAAGAGAGATTAAAGAACTAAAACTTGGATTAAAACTTGATTAATACTTGATTACAATATTAAAGAGAGATTTGATTGATATTAACTACACTAATTATTGATAAGAAGAACATGCTCCTCTAACTAGACTAATGGGGTATTTATAGTGGAAATTAAGGAGGATGCATTAGGGTTAACTAAGGGCTAAACTAGTAATTACACTTTTTAAGTTGAGCAAGGAGGAGCCGGTATTTTCTGAGAGAAGGGCTTCTTTTTTCGTAGCTTGGAGAAGACAATCCGTGCTGTGCTAGAATCCGGGCGGAATAGGGTCGGGACGGGCGGATTCTGGCGTTGGAATCCGAGCGGATTCAGGGGAATCCGGGCGGATTGTGGAGGTGGAATCCGAGCGGATTGTGGCAAAGCCGCTCGGATTGTCTTCTTCTGGGACGACGGATTGGTAACAATCCGCTCGGATTGTCAGTCAGCAATAAATCTTCTTCTTTTCTTCCCTTTTCTTCATAAATTCCTTGGGGATTTCCTTGGGGACTCAAGGATCTTTTCTCAACATTGCTCTTCTACTATAATATGTACAAAGGCCTTCTAATCTTGTCTCTCCTTGATGCTTGGTCATTGAATTCGATCAATTTAGTCTCGTTTTGCCATGAAAATGCAAGATTCTTACTCCTTTCCTACCAAGGGATCAAAATCTCAAAGAATATGCAAAACAAAGAACTAAAGATAAGAAATGACCCAAATAAGCACTAAAAAGCGTGGGAACAAGGCTAATTCGGGGGCTAAATATGCGCCAATTATGGTCACATCAAATATCCCCAAACCGAACCTTTGCTCGTCCCGAGTAAAGAGGTGACAAAGACTAAGACCAATACTAACCTATCCTAATAATATAGCCGATATGAGACAATTAGCGGGTCTCACTCCGCCCCTTCAACTCACAACAAGACAACCATGAGGTAGGATGACTTCTTGCAAGGCAAGGTGGGTCTTGCCAAAATGGCGACACATCCAAACATTAAGCACATAAAAACACATAATGGATGCATCTACAAAAAGAATAGCCACTCCCTCATCAAGTGGCGGAGGCACTAAAGAGGAACAAATTTAAGAGCATGTAATCCTTCTTAAATACTAGTTCAACAAATTACTAAGTCTAAGAGGATGGCATTAAATCACCTCCAAATGGTGTTAAACTAGACTACTTTCGTCCTCAATTTCCAAATGCTTTCGTCAAGAGCGATCGGATGGTGGTGGAATGATGATCCCTATGATGCTAGTAGCATATGACATGACAAGTCTCGAATTCTCTACAAAAGTAAAGGTCATGGATCGTCCCAAGCTCGACCAAGTGGCTTGACAAAAGGCTTTTTGGGAATGAAATGCTCAAATCTTTATTCACAACGGGTGGATATGACTAGTATTCAAAATTGTCCTCATTTCACTTTCACATTTCAAAAATTTAAGATGGGGTTTGTCCTTCCGGCTAGTGTCCTTTGATTTCGCCAATCGCTTATTAGGCAACCGGTTAACCTCTAGACAATAGCTTTTCGGGGTGATAGTCACTCTGTCTCTGGGCGGCCGAATTCACAACCGTATGGGGGCCCAATTCAATGGATCCCGCACCAAAGCACATCGAAGTGGTACGCCTCCATCAAAACAACTTAACTTTCTCAACTTTCAACAATTCATAACATTTGAGGTTTCCTTGGCATTACATTACTTCCACATGACAAAATTTCTTTGAAATGAGCACTTCAAGCTTATTGATAGAAAATATTTTTGGGTTGCCTTACCACAAGGTCAAACAAGGTCACCTAGACAAGTTAACCAAGTCCACATCGCATCACGGGGTTGGATAGGTGACTCACATGCAAACCCTTGACTAGGCCTTGGGTCATGGGTCAAAAGACACTAGTATGACACTATCTAGGGTGTTTTACAACCATTCTAGTAGGCAAAGTCTTAAGTTGAACAAGTATTTATAATGGCTTAGTTGCTCTTGTCAAAGTTCCTAAATAGGCATTTTTCAAAACATTTCTAACATGCAACTACATGTCATGATGCAACTAATATAAACATCCTAATGGAAGTGATTCTATCAACTAACATGACATATAAACTAAATGCAAGTCCTAAATTCACATTGTTATACCGCATCAATCAAAATAAAGCCACATAGTCATTAACATAAAGAGGAAAAAGGAGATTGGAAAGATCATACCATGCGGTCTTCAATATCCTCATGTCTCGGATGTGGCGTAGTCAATCAATGTGAACAAGGATAGAACAAACACAATATATACAAGACAATATATACAAGACTACAAAAGGAAATAAACATGTTTTTGGGTTTTCAATTTTCAAATTTTTATGATTTTTGAAATTTTTCAATTTTTTTGGATTTTTGAATAAGAGTTAAATGTTAGAATTCCCATCCCCACACTAATATGGGCATTGTCCTCAATGGCCAAAATGATGGAAATTATGCAAAGATGATGCATGATTTCTATACTAAATGCAATCTATACTAAGCTATGCTACATGATGCATGGTTTTTGTTATGACGGAGAGGATAATTTAGATTACCTCCCGTTGCGTATGCATTAACTTCCCCAAACCGAGTGAGACACTATTGCTAATGTCCAAGGATGGGTATAGTTCATGCACACACTATGCTATGCATGAAACTAATTTGTCATTTTGGATTTTGAAAATGGGAACAATAGAATGAGAACACCTCAATGGTACCGAGGTGTGAGTCCTCTAATGGGGCTAGGACTAATCCAACAATGATCAAAATGAAATAAAATAAAAAGAGAGAAATAGACAAACCATGAGAGAGTGGGAGTCTCCAAGGCTTGCTAATCTTCCATCATGCTATCATCATCACTTCCCTCATGAGAAGTGGTCACATTGCCACTTTCCTTGTCATTTGCTTCTTCACTTTCTTCCTCTTCTTCCTCATCATCATCTTCACCATCCTTTTATCCTTCACTTGCTTCTTCCTCAATATTATCATCAACTTCCTCATCATTTCCAACAACCTCATTGTCACCCATAACGACCCTAGATGCACCCGGAAATAAGACTTCTCTATCCGCCCAACTAGGCAAAGGACAAGATGGATCAAGTAGTCCTTGCCTAGCTAAATGTAGGAGGGGTGGATATTGAGCCAAGTAGGCATTTTTCCGATCTTCATAGGCTTGCTTGTGCATTGCTTGCATGAGAAGAGTCACATAGTCTTTCCCAACTTCAACTCCTTCCGGCTTGAACTCTTCATACTTAAAGGGGTAAGGTGGTATGACAATGGAAGAGGAGGGCATTTCAAGATCACCCTTTTATTGTTGAACGATATACTCGGCTTCTTTGGAAAGGGGAAGTAGATAATTGGTCCGGTGGACGCTTAGACGGCAAATCTTTGAAGGCAAGGTGAACGATCTAGCTTCTCTAGTGAGCCATCCATACTTAGTGTCAAGGGGGTTATGGGCAACCCACTTGAACTTGTGAATCATAGTATACATCTCAACAAGATGGCCACCCTCCTTTGCTTTGTACTTGTTATCCTTATTGAAGTTAGGATCAAAGTGCTTGGCTAGGAGTGTAACTAGGCCGCCATTGACAATAACGGTCGTGCCCTTCTTCCCACAATCAATATTGAGCCATCTATCTACCAAGAGCCTCAAAGAATTGTAAGGCTTGGTGTGTACTCTTCCGATATTCAAAGCCGATTCAAGGAGAATAAAATCTTGTCTTGTGAAATGGTTGGTATCTTTCCTAGCAATTATGGTGTTACCCACGACCTTGTGCCATACTCTTATGCCTGGATGGTGGACCAAAAGAGCACGACTCGCATGAAAATCCTCAAATTTCTTCCCGGAGATTACCTCCTAAAGAGGTTCGGGGTCATACTTTCCATAACTCTTAAAATAACTCGGTTCATCACTAAGACCCAAAATTTCACCCAATTCCCTAAAGGTAATGCGTCTACTAACATTAGCTAGACGAAACTCGAGATTCTCCCTATTCTCAACTTTGGTGACTTTCAAAGAACTTAAAAATTCCAAGGTAAGGGAGGGGTATGTCAATTCCCTTGTTTCAAACAATTTCTTCAACCCCATGACATTGAAAAAGGCTTTTGTTTGTTCAAGAACACCCAATTTTTTTAAGGTATCTTCACATATGAATTTGGTGGATTGTAATGACTTCATAGCAAACTTGGCAAAGGTATTTCTATGGGTATCGGAAATAAAAGTTACCTCCGGATAATGCAAAAGTTGATCAATTACCGGAGTAGAACGTGTTATTGCTCCCATAGAAGGTTGTTGTTGTTGTTGCACTTCCAAGTTTGGTGTTGCTACCACCATAGCCAATGCTTTCTTTGTTTGAAGAGCCTTTTGCCTTTGTGAGAGTGCCTTAGCCTTTGGTGCCTTTGTTGCCTTTGTTGCTCCCTTAGTCCTTGCCATTGATGAACTAACCAAGAAAAGAATGAAAAATCTTCAATTTGTAGTATGCCCAGATCGATTTGAAGGTGAAAGGCTTTGCCTTTATGAAAACAAAAATCGACTCAAAGGTTGAAGATTTTGTGCTTGGTTTTGATTTTTGTTGAGGAAGGAGTGATTGATTTGTTGTTGGAAGGATGGTTTGATTTGTATTTGGTGAATGTTGTTGAGGGTTTTTGTTTTTGTGATGGAGAGGATGAGGGTTTTGATGTTGTGGGTAGTGTTTATAAATGAATGAATGAATGAAGGTGGGAGGGGTTTTAAAGAGACCGAAATTTTCGAATCTGCAGGGGCAATCCGTGCGGATTCTGCCCAATCCGTGCGGATTCTGCTCTTTCTGAACTTTGCAAAACTCGCCTAAAGACGGGCGAATTTGTGACAATCCGCTCGGATTTGCTGAACACGGGTCGGGCGGATTTGCTTGAAGACGGACGGATTTCAGTCCAGAAAATTTTGCTTGTTTTCCTCAGCTGCAAAGACGGACGTCTTTCTTACAAGACGGACGGATTCTTCAAGACGGGCGGATTCTTCACAGACGCCCGGATTCGATCCACGATCAACAAATTTCCAAAATTCAGCTCAGTTCAGGACGGGCGTCTTATCTGCAATACGCTCGGATTCTTCAAGACGGGCGGATTCTCTGGAATCCGCTCGGATTCTTCCCCTGTGTACACGGATTCAGTTCCAGCCGTGCACACTGCATTTCCCATACCGTTCTTCCATTCTTTCTTCAAGTCTTGTGTTCGTCATTGTGGGGGCACTACTAAGGCATGGATAGCCTAGGCAATTGCCATCCCCACACTAAGTTAAAAGCACTACACATCAATTGAAATCGTTAGTCCCTCCCTCACTTCTCTCAAACATGACAATTATTTTTATCAAAGTAAATAAAAATCCAAAGATGACAAAAAATGCAATATAAGAATTAAAATGTAAGTTAGGGAGTTAGAAATATTTACAAGTGGTGGTTTAGGGAGGACTCCACCAAACTCTCATTCTTGATGAGATGTCAAGGGGGCATGTCCAAGGTGTTGTTGATGTTGCTCAACACCTTGAAGAAGTAATCAAAAGCTTGTTCATTATCATGGTAGAGGTTCTCAATAGACCTTGGCCCTTGTTGTTGGTCTTGATTGATGGCATTACCAATGTAGGGATTAAAAATCCCTTCAAACTCGTCGTCCCAAAGACCACAAACTTCATTGAGTTGATCATTGAAAATCTCTTGCTTAGATGGAGACAACTCTCCCAATTTCTTCTCTTGGCCAATGAGGCCATCCTCTTCTTCCTTGGTTGATTTTGATGAGCTTTGCAAGCTCTCCTTGTCACAATTCACTTGCTCTTTGAATGGAGCATCTTCAACTTTCTTCTTCCATTGGAGTTCCGATTTCTTCCTTTCATCCTTTCGGCTATAATGATCAATCATGAAACATGGCTCATGCAAACGAGGAGCTCTCATAGTCTTGTCAAGATTAAAAGTTATGCTTTCATCTCCCACTTCTAGAGTGAGCTCACCATGTTTCACATCAATCACCGCACCGGCGGTGTGTAGGAAAGGTCTTCCTAGGATGATTGGAATGTTGGAATCCTCCTCCATATCGACAATGACAAAGTCCACCGGGATGAAAAACTTCCCAATTCGCACAGGGACATCTTCCCATATCCCTAACGGTGTCTTCATCAATCTATCGGCCATTTGAAGCGTGATATTGGTGCATTTAAGCTCTCCCATCCCCAACCTTTTACTCACCGAGTACGGCATGACACTCACACTAGCCCCTAGATCACATAAGGCTTTGTTGATCGTTGTGTCGCCAATGGTACACGGTATTGAGAAGCTTCCCGGATCCTTTAACTTTGGAGGTGAACTCCCTTGAAGTATTGCACTACTCACCTTAGTGAAGGCAATAGTCTCAAGCTTCTGGATCGACTTCTTCTTTGTGAGGATATCTTTCATGTATTTCGCATAGGTCGGCACGTGATTGATTAATTCTGTGAAAGGAATTGAGACTTCCAAATTCTTCACAATTTCCATGAATTTTCCAAGTTGATCATCAAATTTGGGCTTGGCTTGACGACTTGGAAAAGGGAGTCTAATCACAATGGGCTCCTTCTCCTTGGCATTGTCTTGATTTTTCTTTGAACTTTCTTCTTTTAATGATTCTCCATCTTTGGAGTTTTGCACAAGTTCTTCCTTTTCACTAGCTTCCACAACTTCATCCTCAACTTGCTTCTTCGGTGCTTCATACCTTGTACCACTTCTCAAGTGAATGGCACTAACCGTTTCATGTCTAGGGGGATTACTTTGAGGTGGTAATTGCCCCTTTTGTCTTTGTGAGCTTGAAGATGCTAGTTGAGTCAATTGTGTTTCCAACATCTTGGTGTGAGCTAGAATGTTGTTGATGGTGGTTTCCTTTGCTTGGCTATCTTTTTGCATTTGAGTGAAAAATTCTTGTTGATTCTTTTGCATTTGGAGGACCGCTTTTTGGACATCAAAGCCTTGGTCATTTTGGTGATTGTATGGATTTTGATTTTTGTAACCTTGGTTTTGATTGTAAAAGGGTCTTTGATTTTGGTTTCTCATGGGTGGTGGAGTGTATGTTGTTTGAGGGTTTTGAACATTTTGGCTTTTGTATGAGAGATTTGGATGGAATTTGGTGTTTTCATTGTAAAAGTTGGAATAAGGGGTACCATTCTTGTATGCTTGGAAAGCATTCACTTGTTCATTTGTTCCCCTACATTCACCTTGGTCATGTCCCAAAGTTCCACAATTCTCACATATCCCACTTGGGATTGATGAGGATGCCGTCATGGCATTAACATGATGCTTTGATGATTTTGAGTTTTCCTCAAGTCTAGCCATAGCTTGTTCAAACTTCAAGTTGATTGTGTCAATGTGAGCACTAAGTTGAGCACCCAATTGAGTAACGGAGTCCACTTCATGCTTTCCTCCTCTAGTAGCCTTGCGAGGTCTACTATATTGTGAGTTATGGACCGCCATTTCCTCAATCTTGTTCCATGTTTGATTGTCATCAACTTCGGTGAACATTCCATTTGATCCCATATTGAGAATGTTCCTAGAATCTTCATATAAACCATTCCAAAATTGTTGCACCAAAAACCATTCGCTAAGTCCATGGTGAGGACATGAGCGACAAATTCCCTTAAACCGCTCCCAAGCTTCATACAAAGACTCTTCATCCCTTTGCTTAAAACCCGTAATTTGAGCTCTTAGCATGTTAGTCTTTTCCGGTGGGTAGAATTTTTTGTAGAAAGCTAGAGCCAACTTCTTCCAAGAATCTATTCCAAGGGTGGCCTTATCAAGGCCCTTCAACCATTGCTTCGCGGTGCCGATTAAGGAAAAAGGAAATAAGACCCATCTAATTTGGTCTTGAGTCACGCCCGTTTGAGAGATAGCATCACAATAGTCGCAAAAGGTTTCCATATGGGAATGAGGGTCCTCACTAGGCATCCCCCCGAATTGGCTCCTCTCAACTAATTGGATGAAGGCGGACTTGGCAATAAAATTTCCGGTTAGATGTTGCGGTGTAGGAGTACCATTTGGTAGATTCTCCTCGGTGAGTATGGAGTATGACGAGAATTTTGGCATTGTAGGTGGATTTTGTGGGGTATTGTGTAATGGGTTTTCTTCTCCTTCTATTGCGAAAGGATTGACAAACTCACTAGTGGGTTGGACAACTTCACTAATACCTCTTAAATTCCTCCTAATAACTCTCCTATTGTTCGTCAAGGTTCTTTCGATTTCACGGTCGAAAGGTAACAAATCACCTTGTACCCTTCTAGACATGCAAAATATCAAACAACTCGAAAACAATTAGAACAAACCTTGAGGAGTTTTACTTCCTCAAGGCGAAGAAAGACACAACTAATGACAATAAAAAGAAATCTAAATCAAACAAACACCGTCCCCGGCAACAGCGCCATTTTTTATGCGATCCCGCTAAGTGTTCACAAATTAAGATGTGGTCGTTGGTCACGGTCGAATCAAAACACAATTTATAGCTCCACAAACAACTCTACAATTAGTAAAGAGGCAAGTAAAGGTCGGATCCCAAGGGACGGGAGTTGAAATGAGATTTCTATTGTAACTAGTGGTGGCTAAGGGGTGTCACAAATTGGGTTGATGTAGAAGGTTACTAAACTAAAATAGCAATGAAAATAAACAAGCAAGATGAATTAAAGGGGTGTAAACAATTGATTAAAGGCACTAGGGTGTCATGGGATCATAGGGGAATCATGGGATATGATCATACAAACATGTTCTCAAATTATAAGCAAGCAATTATTGTTGTGATGGATTGAGTTGGGTTATATCTTACAATCCTAGGAAAGTTTGGGTCCCGGAGCCGAATCGATTAGATTGTACAACACCTACAAGTCGACTTAATCTTCCCTACTCAACAACATGCATGGTCTAATGAGACTCGAGTTGGGTTATGTCTTACAAGTCTCATTGATAAGATAGAAGATGATAGTAAATGCAAGGATTCATAGGCTTAGCATTTCATCAAATATAACATGTGCATGAGTTGAGATCAAAACAAGCAAGCAAATAAAACATGAAAGCATATTAATTTAAGCATGAATCATTCCCCATGTTGGTTTCCCCTAATCACCCATTAACCCTAGCTAAGAGACTACTCACTCATTATCATGTTGATCATGCTAGCAAGGTTGTCAATCATACCAACAATATGAAACATGATGAATAAATGAAAGTAATTAACAATAATTAAAAAAGGATTAAGAGATTATACCTACTAATGATTCCAATAATAAAGCAAAGATAAAAGAAGTACTTGGATGCTTGATTGAGAGGTTGTCAATCTCCCAACAATAACCCAAATAATCTTCAATTACCCAAAATAAAGAATGAACAAAAGAGAGATTAAAGAACTAAAAGTTGGATTAAAATTTGATTAATACTTGATTACAATATTAAAGAGAGATTTGATTGATATTAACTACACTAATTATTGATAAGAAGAACATGCTCCTCTAATTAGACTAATGGGGTATTTATAGTGGAAATTAGGGAGGATGCATTAGGGTTAACTAAGGGCTAAACTAGTAATTACACTTTTTAAGTTGAGCAAGGAGGAGCCGGTATTTTCTGAGAGAAGGGCTTCTTTTTTCGTAGCTTGGAGAAGACAATCCGTGCTATGCTAGAATCCGGGCGGAATAGGGTCGGGACGGACGGATTCTGGCGTTGGAATCCGAGCGGATTCAGGGGAATCCGGGCGGATTGTGGAGGTGGAATCCGAGCGGATTGTGGCAAAGCCGCTCGGATTGTCTTCTTTGCGGGGACGAACGGATTGGTGACAATCCGCTCGGATTGTCAAACAAAGAACAAATCTTCTTCTTTTCTTCCCTTTTCTTCATAAATTCCTTGGGGATTTCCTTGGGGACTCAAGGATCTTTTCTCAACATTGCTCTTCTACTATAATATGTACAAAGGCCTTCTAATCTTGTCCCTCCTTGATGCTTGGTCATTGAATTCGATCAATTTAGTCTCGTTTTGCCATGAAAATGCAAGATTCTTACTCCTTTCCTAGCAAGGGATCAAAATCTCAAAGAATATGCAAAACAAAGAACTAAAGATAAGAACTGACCCAAATAAGCACTAAAAAGCATGGGAACAAGGCTAATTCGGGGGCTAAATATGCGCCAATTATGGTCACATCAATGTCCTAATTACTGAAAAAAGATGATGAATAAGATAAATGATATGGAAGGATTTAACTCATACTTCTTAAATTAGGAGCTCAAGTAAATTATCTATGCATTATTAGGAGCTTCTAGTAGGTAACAATCAATTCGGCCACATCGTTGTCTGGAACACAATATACAACCACAAGTCTCTCTTATAACCTTAGCAATCTAAGTAACATCAAGTGAAATATTACCAAAATATGCTTAATAACATCACCAGTAACACCGCCACCGGTTCGGACAAATCAACCACATCGCCGTCTGGAGTAGAACATATCCAAGGAGGAGGCGAAGATGAGAAAAACATGTGACTAACTTGGATTGCAAAGCGAGTTGTATTTGAGGACAACATCACGAAATAGATAAATGCTAGACATAAAATAACACCGAAACCATAAAAAAGATATTAACTATGTAAACTAACATCAACTACTAACTATATATGAAAACTTAAAAGTATATGAATCTCTCAATTAATCAATAAATTGCAATACATAAACCCTAGATTTAAGACGGCGACAAATCAATTTATATCTAGTAAGTCAAATACAGTGAAAAAAAAAGGAAGAGAAGGATGAAACCACCGTCATAGCGTTCAACAGATCTTGAACTAAGATAAGATGTACCATTGGTGGAAGAATTTGAAAGGCAACTTGAAGATGAGATTATTCACGAACGGGATATTGAACGGATCACGTTGTAGATATAAAATTTGTGGATGAGAATCAAATTTGGATGAAGTTGAAGGTAGATGTAGGGTAACAATGGCGTAACAGAAGAGAGAGAGAGAACGGAGTGGTTAACAGTTTGATTATGAAGAGAGAGAAAGTGAGTGACGAAAAAGGAGGAAGAAGCACTTATATATGAGTCACGAGATTAAATCTTAACCATTGATCCTTAATATAATTCAATGGTTCAGATTTGTGAGCACAAATTCACCTTAAGAGACTAGACTCACAAGATCCCAACCCTTCTTAGGGTGAGGCAGTTGTACCATTCTAAACTGTCAAATCACAAACTATAAATGCCTCAGATGTTGACACGTGTCCCCTTGTATAAACCTAACAAACTGCAAATTACCTCTCATGCTCAATCATTTACTCCGTCGCATTTCATCCGTTCACTTTTTCTCTCTTCAGCTTCGTTTCGCCATTCACTCAGATTCGTCCGCCATTGTCGTTAAGCTTTTTGACCTCCATTATCATCCGTAAGTACACTAACTTGTTCTTCTCTCGTTCCTTGAACCTAATTAATGTCGTACTTACAATTTCTAATTCATAACGAATTAATCTCAATTTTATCTGACCTAATTCTTCAATTTCCCCCAATTCCTCTCCTATTTCCTTCTAATTTACCGATGATCATCAATTCGTCAATTAATCACGCCATAAATCCATAATCCGTAGCAATTTTCGAGATGCTACATCACTCCTCTTTGCAACAATGGTGGTCTGCAAGTGTCGTAAAGTCATTTAATTTCTTTCTCTTATTTTATTATGATTTAATTTTTTTTCGATTCACTTCGTCTTTTGATTTCATGTTTAATGTGCTGGATTTCCGATTGTTTGTCTTTAGTGTTGAACATTTCTGATGATCTTCTTGTTTAGGATTATGTTAAGGTCTGATCTTGGAGCGATCTCGGTAAATTTAGGTTTTATTTTCGAAAACTTGTGTTAATCTGTTAGCACCTTTAGATTAAGCTAGTTGGTGAAGAATTCAGCTTAAAAACGATGTTTGATTTAAATAATGTTGATAGAATTGATATTAGTTTATAGCGCGAAATCGGATGTAATAGAGGGGTATATCCGCGGGTCTCTATGATCTACTAATGACACGGTTATTATTGTGATGTTAATGTAATCCAGATAATTTTAAAATGGGTCTTTATAATCTACTACTGATGCCATTGATGTTCCTGGGATGTTAGTATGATTCGGAAACGGTATAACTTGGTTGTCTTTGTCAAATTTCTATCCAAATGCTACTTTGTGCTTATCCTTTTTGTTTGGCTTTTCAGGCAACTAAATTATATTGTTTCATGCACAAGGTTTTTGTTTGTGGCTAGTTCATATACTTCCCTGAACATCAAATTTGTGTGGTAAGTTTCCTAACATACTTGTGTTTTGGAAGTCTTTTTCCCTTTTACTTATAGTGGAGTTACGAAGTAGGACCCTGTTGGGATAGAGGGGGAATGCATACAAGAGCAGATAGTTGTCGAAATGTGTTGATTTATGTACTCCTTTCATTCTGCCTAATTTTGCATTCTTTAATTTAATTTGTGCTATTATTACATCATATCTTCTTAATGAACACAATTCTCCAATTGGTTGAGTTGCGCACTCAATGATAGCAATCCTTAATAGTTTTAAAATGATATGGCAATCTGAACGGGCTGGAATGATGGCTTCTTTGTTAGAACTCTATTCCTTTTTAAATGTTTAATTTGTGAATCCTAGAGCTTAATTTGTGAATCCTACACCTTAGTGTTTTAATTCTTAATTAATGAATCCTATCCTTTATTTTGTGAAACTTGGACTTTAATTGGTGAAATTAAAAGGCATTTTGGTGAAACTTGAACTTAATTTTTGAATCCTACACCAACAGTGTTTCCGCCTAATCCAACTTTAAACCCTTTCCCGTCTCGTTTTAGGATATCTGACTACTACTTTTAATCCCGTCCCCCAAAAGGGTTCAATCTAACCCTCTAGGGTGTCTTTCGATTTTTTAAGCATTCGAGTAATAAATAAGGGAAAGGGTTTAGTGCGCCTAATCCAAACCTAAACCCTTTCCCGTCCCGTTTTAGGATACCCGCCCCCCTAGTTGAATTTGTGAATCCTAGAGCTTAATGTTTTAATTCTTAATTCGTGAATCCTATCCTTTATTTTGTGAAAGTTGGACTTTAATTGGTGAAACTAGAAGGCGTTTTGGTGAAACTTGAACTTAATTTTGTGCAATTTTTTACTTACAAATATTGTGAATCCTACAGCTTAATTTGTGAATCCTAGAGCTTAATTTGTGAATCCTACGTAAGAAAACTGAGTAAATGTTAGCTAAGACAATTTCTTGAATCTGTCACTCTATTAGTCTGCATTCATTTTCCATTGTTGTGGCATTCAAAGAATAATTGATCTGATGATGTCTCTTTAGCATAAACGCATAATTTGATCCCCTCTTACTCTATCATTCACATCCTTAATTCGTTGGACCTTGTTTTGTGCCCTCATCAATTTTATATGAAAATCAAAGCTTATATTCCACAGCTAATATAGAGCGGCATGTTAGCAAGAAGGGTAGTGAAATTGTTTAGTTATGAAATTTTTTTCCCTAACTTGGTGAATAATAGTGTTTACTTGGTGAAGGTACAGCTAATATAGCGCGGCATGTTAGCAAGAAGGGTAGTGAAGGTTTTGCTTTTGTCGAACCAGCTACAAAAAAAAAAACTTAGCATGAAGTGTTTGTCTCTGTGACTATCGGAGTTTGTTGTGCACTCTGAGGACAATACCTGAAGATGTTCTTATGATCAATAAGAATGTTCTTTGTGTTGATATACTTTTAGCTAAAGGTACTAAGCTAGTGCTTGCACCAGCTGTATTGGCATAATCTTTTAGGCTGTTTTGGTTTCAGTCCCATCCTTCAAGACCTCTCTACCGCTTCCGCCTCCTGATTACCATTTTCTGTTTTTTCCATCCCATACCTTATACCATGTTCTTATATTTATTCTTAGCTTCACAATTCAGGGATGTGCCCTTGTACTTATGCTCATCAATGGTTATCATACGTTGTATTTTGATTTAGAAGATTCAGTCTACTTTCGATTTTTTTTGTTACATCAAATTTCAAGTTCATTATGGCTTTTCATATAATTGTCGAAGCGACCTGTTTTATGCCATTATAATTCGTCATTGAGTTCAAATTTTTCATATAGAAATACGAGATGCCGCTACTCGCTACTCTGAACATTCTTTTCAAATCAAGTATTATGCACTTACAGGTATATTACTCAACCTAGTCCAGTGATTTCAGTTTGATATTTTATCCACTAAAATGAATTCTGAATGAAAGTAAAAAAGAAAAGGGATGAAGTTGTCCAAAGGTAGCGTTGCCGAAGAGGTTACTAATCTAAGACCTCAACAAGACCTTGGAATTTCATAGCAGAGGTCTTTAATTTATAGGCCAATCATATCCAGTGCCTCGCTAATGCTTTCCAACGAATTCACTTTCCATGTTTAAGTAAACGATATCAATAGTTTAAGTAAACGATGACAATGGTTTCACAATATCACCTTCTTGTTTCACAATATAAAAAAAACCCCGCGTTTCACTAAATTAGAGATAGATATCTTCCTAATCTCCGTCCTAACTAAAGGATTTCACAAATTGGGGACCAAGTTTCACACAATGAGGGCCAAGTTTCACAATATAATCTCTACGATTCAAAAAATAAGAGAAAGAAACATCATGTCACCCATTTTATAACCAATTTTCACAATAGTGTCATCTAGTTTCACAATATAAGCTTCAGGATTCACAAAACAAGGTCTAGGAATCACAAAATAAGAAAAATAGCAAAATAGGTGATTTCGACCATTTGTGACCGAGTTTCACAATAGTGTCTTCTAATTTCACCATATAAGTTTCAGGATTCACAAAACAAGGTTTAGGATTCACAAAATAAGAAAAAAAAAGCAAAATAGGTAATTTCGACCACTAATGACATAGTATCACAATAGTGTCCTCTAGTTTCACAATATAAGCTTCAGGATTCACAAAACAAGGTTTATGATTCACAAAATAATAAAAAGAGCAAAATAGGTGATTTCGACCATTTATGACCGAGTTTCACAATATTGTCTTCTAGTTACACCATATAAGCTTCAGGATTCACAAAACAAGGTTTAAGATTCACAAAATAAGAAAAAAAAAAAAACCAAAATAGGGGATTTCGACCATTAATGACCGAGCTTCACAATAGCGTCTTCTAGTTTCACAATATAAGCTTTAGGATTCACAAAACAAGGTTTAAGATTTACAAAATAAGAAAAAGAGCAAATTAGGTGATTTCGACCATTTATGATCGAGTTTCACAATAGTGTCTTCTATTTTCACAATATAAGTTTCAGGATTCAGAAAACAAGGTTTCGAACATTTGGGTCACTTGCTTCCTTCCGTACCAAGCTGAATATCCCTGCCTGCAATCGATTAATGACGGGTTGGCCTTATAGGACAAAATTGAGGAAGCGCGCTAGTGAACCTACTCTGGGTATTGTTTCTATATTCGACCATGTAACTTGTTGCTCTTGGGTTGTCTCGAAGGATGTTGTCAACCTGATAGTTGTCCATAGTGTCAAATAACAAGCTGATGGAAATGCATAGTTCTTGAATTGTGTACCTTAGCAAACTAACCCGGCATTATTAGGCCAAACTTTTTTAGACTTGAAATTAATGTGATCTGAAGGGTAATTGAACCAAAACCACGACTCCTCTAATTCATCCAAAAAGTCTAATTTGGAACTACAGTTAAATTTATTTATATGACAAATGACAGGACTTCCACCCAGTACTCAAAATGTTATGTTAGGTTTGTATTTGACTATAATGATCAGTTTGTCGGTTCTACAAATTTTGTACGACAAAGGATGACTAAGACATGCATTATCAAACCTGAGTTTTAGCACTGAGGAAGAGCTCAGATGGGGAAACCCTTATGCCAGTGCACGGTAGTCAGAGTAAACAGTGAGAAGAAAAAATGTTCACAAAATCACGTCTAATATGCAGTAATCATGTCGCAGGTTAACAACTCAAATATAAAACACATACATAAAACGTTTAACCGCAACAGAGGGAGTGTTACGAGGTTCATAATATCATGTCTAAGTTTCACAAAATCAGGCCCTAGATTCACAACTAAACAAACATATATGCATCATATGATTAACTTTTCACTGTGACAGACCGACTACTAAAAGGTTCACAAAATCATGCCTAAGTTCCACAAAATTAGATCCTAGATTCACAAGTAAACAAATACGGAGTATATATGCAGCATATAATTAAATTTTCACCGTGCCGCAACAATTATTATAAGGTTCACAAAATCATGTTTAAGTTTCATAAAATAAGATCCTAGATCCACATTTCACAACTAAACCAACGTATACACATCATATATTGTAATAGCCCCAAAATCGTTTAGTATTTACTTTCGCTAGTAACATCCTAACAAAATCAGTAGCATCATCAAAATAACGTCTTTAAGACTCAATCAACCAACTCTTACATTCACACAATTAGGTTACTTATTCACAAAATCGACTCCAATCATAAACTAAACCGGCATGACAAGCCATTCATACAACCCATGCTTTGTCTTGAATGCGGTTTTCCACTCATCTCCTTCTTTGATTCTTACTTGATGATAGCCTTGCCTTAAATCAATCTTTGAAAACAGTTTGGCTCCACTTAGCTCATCTAGGATGTCATCAAGCCTTGGTATAAGAAACCTATACTTGATTGTTATGTTGTTGATGGCTCTACTATCGGTCCACATCCTCCATGACCCATCTTTCTTGGGCACAAGCAAGGCTGGAACGGCACAAGGGCTAAGGCTCTCCCTCACAAAACCCTTGCTCATAAGCTCTCCAATTTGTTGTTGCAATTCTTGGCTAGCTTTAGGATCACTTCTATAGGCTGCCTTGTTGGGTAGAGTAGCTCCCGGAATGAAATCAAATTGGTTATCAGAGCTTTGGTTAACAACAAAATCCTTTCTTTGTGAGTTCATTATACCCTAACCACATTAAAAACACAAAAAACAACCATGAGTGAAGAAAGGATTGCTGGAATTGAAACACAAGTTACTCAACTTTCTAAAAAATGTGATTTGTTACTAGATTCTTTCAATGCTATCATGGCTAATATTCCAACACCACCACCAAGAGGAGGACAACCACCTAGAGGCAGGGGTAGAGGTCGTGGCCTCATGAGAAGAGGACGAGCTCATGGTGGTCGTGAGGAGGAGGAGTTTTCAGATTCAGAGGACTCCATGGCCGAGGCATTTCAAGGAGAGCACAACAAAGACTTAAAGGTAGAAATTCCTGATTCATGGTAGTTTAAACCCCGAGGATTTGTTAGATTGGTTTAGGACCATTGAAAGAGTCTTTGAGTTTAAAGGTTATTCCGATAGAAAAGCTTTTAAAGTTGCAATCTTGAAACTTAAAGGCTATGCTTCCCTTTGGTATGAGAACTTAAAAAATCAGAGAAGAAGGGATGGTAAGGAACCTATTAAGTCTTGGTTAAAACTGAAAAAGAAGCTTAATGAGAAGTTTATACCTAAAGAGTACACTCAAGACATTTTCATTAAGCTCACACAACTTAAACAAGACCAACAACCACTTGAGTCATATCTTAGAGACTTTGAACAACTTACTTTGCAATGTGAACTCAATGAGAAGCCCGAACAGAAAATTGCTAGATTTGTTGAAGGTTTAGATACCAAGATTGCTCATAGGGTTAGAATGCAACAAGTATGGTCCTTTGATGAAGCCGTTAATTTGGCTTTAAGGGTTGAGAAAATGGGTAAAGGGAAGGCTACAACCACCAAACCAACCACCAAAACAGCCACCTTTAAACCCCCAACCAGTTTCAAAATTAATGAACCACCCTCTCAAAACAAAACCACCATACTTGACAAGGGAAAAGCAGCCGAAACCTCACAAAAAAAGACCATGCCTCTCAAAAAATGTTACCAATGCCAAGGTTATGGTCACTTTGCCAAAGAATGCCCAACCAAGAGAGCCCTTAGTAGCTTTGAAGTGGTTCATTGGGGAGATGATGAGATCCTTGTGTGTGATGAGGAAAGGGAGGGAACGGACCATGAAGAGGATGATGTGGTTATGCCGGATGCGGGTCTTAGCTTGGTTACTTGGAGAGTGATGCATACCCAACCCCAACCCTTGGAAATGGACCAAAGACAACAAATTTTCAGGTCTAGGTGCACCATTAAAGGAAGGATTTGTAATCTTATCATTGATGGAGGGAGTTGTACCAATGTTGTCTCTAGTACTCTCATTGACAAACTATCATTACCTACACAAGACCATCCTAGTCCTTATAAGCTAAGGTGGCTCAACAAAGGGGCTGAAGTGAGGGTTGATAAGCAATGCTTGGTTCCTTTTTCCATTGGCAAAAACTATGTAGATTAAGCTCTTTCTGATGTTCTTCCAATGGATGCTTGTCACTTGCTACTTGGGAGACCGTGGGAGTTTGATAGGGACTCGGTTCATCATGGTAAAGACAACACCTACACCTTCAAATTTGGCTCAAGAAAGGTCATCCTAGCACCTTTACCACCTGTTCTCAAGCATATTCCAACACCCTCCATGCTTGAACCATCTAAGGAAGTGTTGCTAATCAATGGTGCAGAAATGTTGCAAGAGTTAAAGGAGGATAGGGATGTGTATGTGCTTATAGCCAAGGAAGTGGTGGGAGAGCAAGAGAAGGGGCTGCCTAGTGAGGTCCAACGCCTACTCAAAACCTATGGTGATGTGTTTCCAAATGAGCTCCCTAGTGGCTTGACTCCTCTTAGAGGAATTGAACACCAAATTGATTTCATTCCGGGAGCTACTCTACCCAACAAGGCAGCCTATAGAAGTGATCCTAAAGCTAGCCAAGAATTGCAACAACAAATTGGAGAGCTTATGAGCAAGGGTTTTGTGAGGGAGAGCCTTAGCCCTTGTGCCGTTCCAGCCTTGCTTGTGCCCAAGAAAGATGGGTCATGGAGGATGTGCACCGATAGTAGATCCATCAACAACATAACAATCAAGTATAGGTTTCCTATACCAAGGCTTGATGACATCCTAGATGAGCTAAGTGGAGCCAAACTGTTTTCAAAGATTGATTTAAGGCAAGGCTATCATCAAGTAAGTATCAAAGAAGGAGATGAGTAGAAAACCGCATTCAAGACAAAGCATGGGTTGTATGAATGGCTTGTCATGCCATTTGGTCTTTCTAATGCACCAAGCACTTTCATGAGGCTTATGAATGAAGTGCTTAGGCCTCACTTGGGCAGCTTTGTTGTTGTATACTTTGATGACATCTTGGTGTATAGTCCTAACAAAGAAGAGCACCTCAATCATTTGCAAATATTGTTTGACACTCTTAGGGAACACAAGTTGTATGGGAAGCTTGAGAAGTGTTCTTTTATGCAAAGTGAAGTCCAATTCTTGGGTTTCATCATTTCTGACCGTGGCATATTAGTTGATCAAGAGAAGGTTAAAGCAATCAAGTCATGGCCTATTCCTAGGAATATCACGGATGTGAGGAGCTTTCATGGGTTAGCATCATTCTATAGGAGGTTTATCAAGGATTTTAGCACTCTCATGGCTCCTATAACTGAATGTATGAAGAAGGGGGAGTTCAAATGGGGAGATAAGGCTGAAACTTCCTTCAACACCATCAAGGAAAAGCTATGTGAGTCTCCTATTCTTGCCTTACCAAATTTTGATAAGTTGTTTGAAGTTGAGTGTGATGCTAGTGGCATTGGCATTGGGGCTGTCCTTGTTCAAGAGCACAAGCCAATTTCATACTTTAGTGAGAAATTGAGTGGTGCCAAGCTAAATTACTCAACTTATGACAAAGAGTTCTATGCCATTGTAAGAGCCTTAACTCATTGGAGCCATTACCTCAAGCCAAGACCCTTTATTCTTCATTCGGATCATGAGGCTCTTAAGTACATCAATGGGCAGCATAAGCTCAACCATAGACATGCCAAATGGGTTGAGTTCTTACAATCATTCAACTTTGCAAGCAAGTACATAGAAGGGAAGGATAACGTGGTTGCGGATGCTCTATCAAGAAGGTTCACTATGTTGAGTTACATGGAACAAAGAGTGCTTGGGTTTGAGCACATGAAAGAGTTTTACCAAGAGGATGCAGATTTCAAGGAGGAGTGGGGGTCATTGCAAAATGGACGAGCTAAAGGGGGTCATTACTTGGTCCAAGAGGGGTTCTTGTTTCGTGGAAACCGTTTGTGTGTGCCAAAGAGTCCCTATAGAAGCTTGTTAGTAAGAGAGGCACACTCCAATGGTCTTGCCGGGCACTTTGGCATTCAAAAGACCTATGACATACTCCAAGAGCATTTCTATTGGCCTAAGATGCTTGGGGATATCCAAGATGTTATCAAGAGGTGTGTTCCATGTCAACAATCCAAGTCCTACTTCAAAACAGGCCCCTATACTCCTTTACCCGTCCCAAACCAGCCATGGGAGGACATTAGAATGGATTTCATAGTTGCTTTGCCAAGAACTCAAAGAGGCAAGGACTCCATCATGGTTATTGTGGATAGGTTTAGCAAGATGGCTCACTTCATTGCTTGTAAGAAAACGGAGGATGCATCTAGTGTGGCTGATTTATACTTCAAAGAGGTGGTTAAGCTCCATGGAGTTCCCAAGTCTATTGTCTCGGATAGGGATTCAAAGTTCATGAGCCATTTTTGGAGGTCCTTGTGGAAGCTACTCAAGACTAGGCTCTTATTTAGCACCTCCCATCACCCCCAAACTGATGGACAAACGGAGGTGACTAACAAGACTGTAGGGAGGATCCTAAGGTGCACGGTTTCTAAGTCATTGAAGGATTGGGATCTCAAACTAGCTCAAGACGAGTTTGCCTTCAATAGGGCTCCTTCTACAAACACGGGCAAGTCTCCATTTGAAGTTGTTTATGGCGCCAACCCCCTCATGCCCACTGATTTGGCACCCATCCAAAGGAAAAAGATTGATTTCGATGCTAAGAAAAGAGTTGAGCAAATGCTACAAATCCATGCTCAAGTTAAGAAGCAAATTGAGAAAACAAATGAAGCATACAAAGCAAGGGCCAAGGGTCCTAAGCAAGGCACAAACTTTGAAGTAGGGGATCTTGTTTGGATTAACCTAAGAAAAGAAAGATTTCCAGCCAAAAGGAAGAACAAGCTCATGCCAAGAGCGGATGGTCCATTCGAAGTCCTTGAAAAGATTGGGTTCAATGCCTACAAGATTAACTTGCCCGGAGATTATGAGGTCCATGGCACATTCAATGTTGGGGATTTAAGTCCTTAGTATGAATAGGTTGAAGATGATAATGGCCAGGATTTGAGGACAAATCCTTTTCAAGAAGGGGAGATTGAAGAGAATTCAGCCGAGCATGCTCATTTAGAACCCGGTTTTGGACCTTGCACAAGATTGAGGTCTAACATGAATTCCGTCTAAGAAGTCGTGCCTTTTTCCAGCATGGGACTATTCCTTGGTGAGTTTAGGACGTTTTTGTGTAGGAACTTGTATCCCAAAGCTTTTCCTATCAAGAGTTTGCCAAGCTAAACAAACCGTGTGCAACAAGGACCATGGCTGGAGCATGCTTAGTTTTTTGTGCATTATGTCGCTATCAACATTCCTCTTTTGATCAAACATAGCTCAAGGGCCCTTAGGAGAGTATCTGCAGCATTGCCAAAGTCTTCCAAGTGAGTCCAAGTGTGCATAAACAAGACTTGAGCTAGTAAACAAGGGATTGTTGTACTATTAGTTTACTTTCTATCTTTTATGCTTTATGTCCTTTTCTTTTCTGAATTCTTGTAAGGCATGGGCTGCCGTGTTTTGTGGCTATTAGCAGCTCCTTTTGTGGCCATAGGATGCTATCTTAGATGAAGGGAGGGGATTGTCTTGCTTGTCCTATAAAAGCAAACACAACCCTTAGACAAAATCAGATTATTTTGAATGAAAAAACCCTAAGAAGCAACCTGCTTTCTTTCTTCTTTATCTTTGCTTTGTGCTTGATAAAACTCCCTTGCTTAGTGCTAGGAGGTTGGATAAGTCCTTTGCTAAGTGCTTGGACGAGTCCTAGGCTTAATTCATTGCTTTGTGTTCGAATTAAGTCATACCTTGAGTCCTAAACAAGCTGAGTTTTCTTTGTTTGTCATTTGGGAATTTCGTGTCTAATATCAAAAAAACTGAAATACAAAATCGAGCGATATATTCCACAAAATCGAGCATAAATTTTTACAAATTAAAACGGAAATAGGAAGCAAGAATTTAAACATGAGATATCAAGCATTGTGATATCTACAATCTCCATAACAAGTACAGCTGCAAAATCATCAAAAAATATGTAATAAGGAGTAGGAAATCGCGAGGTTAAGGAAATAGCTGAATTTTGATAAACATCGAGCCTTATATTAAGGAAGTCGCTCAATTCTCATCAAATTCGAACTTTATATTGAGCAAATCGCTTAATTTTGATCAAAATCAAGCCTCTTATCATCAATTTACGATTGAATTAACAGAATTGTATGAACGAATATGCTCAATTTTGATCATAATTATGAAATTACCTGGAAATTAATTGAAATCTTCTTCTGAAATTGTTGAAATCACGTTGTTGTATGTTGTTTTGATGAAATCTACGAACAATTTTCCCCGAAATCACTGTAATTGATGTTGCTAATTTGATTTTTGGAAACGAGATATCGCTGAAATCGCTGCAATGTTGTCGTCTGTTATATTATAGAGAGAGGAACAATAAAGTATTTGGGCTCTTGATTGTTTAGGTTAGATTTTAGAGAGAGAAAATATTTGGGCCTAATGAAAAGTTAGGAATGACCCCAAATTTCCAGCCGAATGAACATTGAAAATCAGTCCATTGTTAATCAGTCCGCCCAAGCTTAATGAAGGAATTTGGTGGGGTCGGCCGCCTCGACATAATTAACGGCCTCACCGGATCTGGCCTCTCTCTCTCTCTCTCTCTCTCCCTCTCCCTCTCCCTCTCCCTCTCTCTCTTTCTCTTCTCTCTCTCTCTCTCTCTCTCTATATATATATATAGGCAAGATCCGGTGAGTCCACCTATATATTTGAGTCCATAAAACAATATCAAGCACTATACAAAATAATATCACGATTTTTTTTTCAAATTTTTTTTTTTCGAAATTTTTTTTTTCAACTTTTTTTTTTCGAATTTTTTTTTTCAAATTTTTTTTCGAAAAGGTTTTTTTTTTTTTTTTTTTTGTTTTTTTTTTTTTTATCTTTGATATTGTTTAGTATAACATCTGATATTGTATTACAAAACAATATCATGATTTTTTTTTCGAATTTTTTTTTACAAATATTTTTTTTCGAAAAAGTTTTTTTTTTTTTTTTTTTTAAAGCTGTGATATTGTTTAGTGTAACGTGTGATATTGTATTACAAAACAATATCACGATTTTTTTTTCAATATTTTTTTTATGTAAGCTGTGATATTGTTTAGTATAACATGTGATATTGTATTACAAAACAATATCACGATTTTTTTTTTCGATTTTTTTTTTTCAAAAACTTTTTTTTTTCAGCTGTGATATTGTTTAGTATAACGTGTGAAATTGTGTAGCATAACGTGTGATATTGTATCATGAACTCACGGACTCAAAAAGATAGGGTGGACTCATGTGATCCTAATTCTATATATATATATATATATATATATATATATATATAAAACTGGGTTGAAACGCTGTGGATGCGTCACGTGTCCTATATAGCCTTAATGAGAAGCATTAATTACAGCTAATCATTTAATATGAGCATAATAAATGTTGTATAAATCTCAGCAAAATATTAATTATAATTTAATAAATTTATTATAAAACTACATAAAAAATTACGGTAATTTGACTCTAAATTTAGTAAAAAATTATTTGATAAAAATTCTAAAATGTAAATAATTACGTTCATTGTGAAAAATGCTTTCAATTGAGTATAATTTTGATTATATTAATTGAAATATTTTGATATTTTACATTTACGTAAAAAAAACATTTTGAGAAAGTTATAAAACTTAGACCATTAAATCCAGTTAGAAAAATATTTTTGGGAGAGTCATTGTATTTATTTAAAATAGAACTTAAAGAAAACTACTAAGAGATAAGTTTTTATAGTGTGAGAATGAAAAAAATTATATTGCAAGAAATTGAATACATGTGAGATTTTGATAGGTTTAAATAGTGTGATAAGGAGTATGTATGTACACAGTAACACATTGATTGCGAGTACATTTAAATAATCAAAACAAAAGTAATGATTATTAAGTAATATAGTATTATAAACGACATGAACAAGTAGAAAACACGTTACATTTTTCTTTAGTATCTTCATTTAAATAGGTATGCGTCAAGTATAAAATATTGATTATGACTAACTAAATATTACTTTTAGTTAAATATTTTATATGTTATCTTTTAAATACTTTGAAGTTAAACCTCAAATTTTTTTTTGAAAAAGTTCAAACTATTTTATTTACAGGTAATTTATTAAATATCATTGTATAAAAATAATATAATTAATAGCTGTTTAAAAAATAAAAGGTGTAAATTTCTTATAGATATGTTTGACACATAGCACTTGCCGCACACAATCAAAAGAATTGAATAAGTTGAGTTTAGACGCTATATGTTTGATACATAAATATCACACGTTATACATAAAAAAAATATAATTTTCATAAAATTATATTCACTTCATTTTGAAAAAATATTAACTGATTTGGGACATAATATATCATTAAATAATAATGTGAGAACTCAATGTTCATCGTTGCATTATTCAAGTCTAATTAGGTCCACTAATAAATGGCAATTTTTGTAAAATGAAAAAATAGACAAGGACAATAAGGTAATTTCACAACTAAAAAACTTGCTAAAAATGGAAAGGGGGAAGAAATTCCGACTAGCTTCAAAAAGGAAAGAGGGAAGAAATAAGCGACTAGCTAGAAGGGAGTGTGATATTAGATAAGTAACAAATTTATTTATAAAACGTTTATCATACATAATTGATTATCATTTATTAGTTTTAATAATTAAATTGTATGTATTTTATTTTAAAACATTGAAGTTAAACCTCAAAAAAAATTAAATTTGAGAAAAATTAATTTATTTTTATTGCTAAGTAAAAATATTAAAGATCATATATGAATTATATTTTTTTTTTCTTCAATTAAAATAATAAAATTTTAAAACAGGCCGCGCGAAGCGCGAGATACTACCTAGTGTGTGTGTGTGTGTGTGTGTGTGTGTATATATATATATATATATATATATATATATATATAGAGAGAGAGAGAGAGAGAGAGAGAGAGAGGAGAGAGAGAGAGAGAGAGAGAGAGAGAGAGTCGGGATCCGGTGAGAACTCTTAAATATTTGAGGATTGAGGATTAATAAGAGCCGTCGGATCAAACAAATGAAAGGCTCAGATTTCGCAGATTTAAACAAATAGGCCTCTGAGATAGTGACACGTGGATAAGGAAAATAAATCACCCTCAAAGCTAAACAAAACAACGCTTAAATTCCGTAAATTATCTTTTTACTTCTCCACCTTTCTCTCTCTAAAAATGAAGAAAATAAAAGGAAATGAGGTACCAAATTCCTGAATCACTCAAAACTACGAAGCAATAACAATCATTCTTCGACATAATTTGCGTTTTGATTTGAATACAGGTATAAGTTTTGCTCTAATGCTTTCGAAATTTTGAAATTAGGTATATTTGGGGGGGGGGGGAATTGGTAAAATCGATTAATTATACAATATGCGTGTACGGATGCGTATGTATATTGTTGTGGATATTTTTGTTTGAATGTTTGAAATGTTAAATCTTCTGATTAATTGATTATATATCATAATTTACAGGAGTAAATGAGATGGAGTAATTCTGTTTTGCGGTAATTTGTGAATTTTTAGTAGTGATTGAAGTAAAATGGGGAAATGAGCGCAGGATTATGGTAAAAAAATAAGAGAATTTGAGTAGTAATCCAGGGAAATGTGGAGATTCATTTTCGCCGTGGACAAAAGACGTGAAGGAGTGTGAGGAAAAGTATGGTGTTAGTCGTGATGTCAGTCTTTCGAGTGAGGATGTCGAGAAAAGGCAGAGAGTTTATGGATTGAATGAATTGGATAAGCATAAGGGGGGTTTGGTTTTGAGGTTGATTTTGGATCAATTTAATGATACTTTAGTTAGGATATTGCTTTGTTCTGCAGTAGTTTCGTTTGTGCTGTAGTGGTATGATGGTGATGAAGGGGATTACGCCGTTTGTTGAGCCATTAGTGATATTCTTGATATTGATTGTGAATGCTATAGTTGGGGTGTGGTAGGAAAGCATTGGAGGCCTTGAAGGAAATACAATCGGAGCATGCAACAGTAATCCGTGATGGGAAAAAGGATACTAGTTTGCTTGTAAAAGAGTTTATACCTAGAGATATTGTTGAACTTAGAGTTGGTGATAAGGTGCCTACTGATATGCGAGTTTTTACATTGAATACATCAACGTTAAGGTTTAAGCAAGGGCCGTTGACAGGTGAGAGTGGAGCGGTGAGCAAGACTATGAAGCCTGTGTCAGAAGATACGGATAGTCAGGGAAAGAAATGCATGGTTTTTGTCGGAACTATGATCGTCAATGGGAATTGTATTTTCTTGGTGACTTATACTGGGATAGGGACTGAGACATGGAAGGTGCACTCACAAATACAAGAGGCGTCCGAGAATGAGGAAGAGACCCCCCCCCCCCCCCCTAAAAAAGTAGCTGAATGAATTTGGTGAAATGTTGACTGTTATAATTGGGATTATTTGTGCATTGGTTTGGTTGATAAATGTCAAGTATTTCCTTACCTGGGAATATGTCGATGATTGGCGTGGCCAACAAACTTTAAATTCTCGTTTGAGAACTGTACTTATTACTTTGAAAGTGTTGTAACATTGGTTGTTGCTGCAATTCCTAAAGGGTTGCTTGCAGTTAGAACGACTTGCCTGGCCCTTGGAATCAATAATATAGTGTTACCAAGATTTCCCTTTTGTATTTTACAATATCACACGTTTTTGTAAACAATATCACCCTTCATTTAAAATAATATCACCCTTCTTCTGAAACAATATCATCACATCACAGTTAATTGTGGACAGTACCCCTTTTGTATTTAGTATACAATATCACATGTACTTATAAACAATATCACGTTGTCTATAAAACAATATCACGGTTAAAAGTATTTTAAAAGCAGTCTCCAATTTTGTGCTACTATTAAACAATATCACAACCAGTAAAATAAAATACCACAACTCACTAGAAACAATATCACATTGTATGTAAAACAATATCACACTATATACAAAACAATATTAAAGTAAAAGAATTTTTAAATCCCTATCCACTTTTGTTATATGAGAAATAATATCACAACCATTAAAGTAAAATATCACATGATATTTGAAACAATATTACACTTTACCAAGAATTATATCAGAGCCAAAAGAAATTATTTAGCCATAACTACTTTTGTAATCTTGAGATACAATATTCACCTACACCAGAAATAATTGAGGATTGAGTAACGAATGGAAAAAGTTATACCATCATGATATCCATGTACTTCCAATTACAATTTTGTGTTCAACATATCTAGCATACTTTCTAGACCTCCAAAGATACTATCTGCGAATTAATATTCATGTGATCCTCCTACACCGTAGTAGACGAATAGCTTGCTTCAACGATAAGAGATTCTTGGAACACTATGTAATCCTCGTCAATTTTTGATTCTTGATTTTTCAGTGGACCGACTCTCTGGGATTGATCTTAAGACTTATCATCACACAAAATATTTGCTTCAACAAGTGATTTTTGTAGTGATCCAATACTATTATCTGTTAGAAATGTCTCAGATTCCCCAAAACCTTCTAGTTCTATTTGGCATTCAGACTCAAAGTCGATGGAAGAATGCCTCTCCTGTTGTTGCACAAACTCAAGAGCAGGTGCAATACTTGGATCAAGAGCAGGTGATTCTTGTGCCTCTTTAACATCTTTATCTTTTTCCAATGACGGGTACTACTATGGTGGTTTGGCTCATGGGTTTTGTAGATTCCACCTCCTCTATTGCGAGTTCATCTTGCTACTGGTTCTTGTGCATCCTTTTTACTCGCTTTCTGAAACACACCATGGTTCTCCTTAATAGATTGATCTTCCAAAGTCAAGACGTCAATATTGGCATCTTTTATATGTAGATCAGGAATTGATTCCTTACTTGATACAATATTTGATTCATTTGTAATTATACCCTCAACCCAGGCAAATTCAACAGCACTGACACCCCACATATGTGAATCATAGGTTTATTCCTTATTCCATGCAAGATTAGGCTCATAATTCAAACTACCGAATTCATAATTTTAAACATTGACGTTATCTATTAGTGATGTGCTATCACTGAATTGTATCCCAAAACTACAATGGACTTCAGCCGAAGCTTTCTCAGGAACATCAGAATGAATCTCGTCATCTAAGTGACTTTTATTCAAGCTTAGTGGTATGCTCTTCAAACTGAAGTCGCCAACTGCATCCAATTCTGAATATTTATCTTGAGTACTCTTTTTAACCACAACCTCTGAAACAGGGTCTTTTTCAAGTGTCTCAAGCTGTAAGAAAGATTCATTATTCTGAAGCAAACTAGTTAAGATTTTATCCTCAGGTTCTTGAACCTTGAGAATCTTTGCATTCTTCGTTGACATGACTGAATTCCTGAAGATTAGTATGAATGGCAGTTGTACCTATACAATATATTTTAAATTCAGTAGATTCAATGTGGTAGAACAATTATTAAATTTTGCTTCTAGCAATTAATGTTGTTTGTAAAAGTCATTCATCCCAAAACAAGATGCAACTATGTGATGCTTAATAAAGCAAATAAACTCATTTCAGTAATTCAGCCCTATGTATCAGCAAGCATCACTGAATCATTAACATGAAAAGAGAAAATTTGTGTGAAAAAATAACTCTTATTAATCTATATATTATGTATATGGGTGTGTTTCAATTAACTAAATCGTCTTTGGAGACGAAAATGCATTTCTAGTTCATAAGCAAATAAATCGAATTTTTTCTGACTACACTTTATCTGAAGTTTGAAACCCCTATGGTACATTTTTTTCACACACATTTCAAATTTTGAGGAGCATACGACACATTTCTTGTTAATGTTTACCAATACGGATATTTCACTACTTCTTAATAAACAATACAACCATATGAAGTATATGTCAGATTAATTTAGACCTACAGACTTCAAAATGTTTCAGAAACTGGAAAGTTCGACCTAAAGCACACTCACATGTCACAAATGATTATATAATCCTAATATACCATGTAAACAAACAAGTAATAATTGATTTTTGACAATCAAAGTAACAGGTATGCAGTAAAACAATATCACACACTCCGCTAAATAATATCATATAGTCTGCTAAACAATATCACACATTATGTAAAACAATATCACATTGTATACAAATCACAAACATCATATTTTGCTAAATTTGAGAATTCATATCACAATAATCATCTTTTGTAAGAATATCAATATCACAACTTAACCTTAGGGCAAACAAAATCGGAAAGTTATAAGAAACGCGGTAAGATGACTACTAATTGTAGCATAATTACAAAATTATAAGAAACGCAGTAAAATGACCAGTTTCTATAGTTGATTAAAGAAGTGAATACACAAACCCTAGAAAATTACACAGTACACTAAAAACTTGTAAATCACTTGAAAAAAATTAGGGAAAATCAAATGCAGTCAAGAATCCACTACAACGTAAATAAGAAAACGAAAACACACATAAAATGTAGCATAATTACAAATATATGTAAGAAACAACAATTATATGAAAATAAAAGCTGAAATTACAACTTAAAGAGAAAGTAGATCTACCTAACATCGCAATTATGAATGAAAAAATATGATTGTTGATGAGAAATAAAAGAACGACAAACCTAGAGCTGAGATTCAACGCGAAACCTAGAAATGACGAGAGAAATCGTAAGAAATTTGGGGATTCATCCAAGAAAGCCTAAAAGAAGATAGAAGGTAGAGAGAGAAAGGAATTAAGCAAAAATGAATTAGTTTCGTGAGAATAAGAGAATTTATTAACGTGCCGAATTGACTATTCTACCCTTAATGAGCCGCGCACAATAAGGTACGTTGGATCTATTAGATCTGACAGCTTGTATTAATCCTCAATCCTCAAATATATGAGGTATACTCATATGATCCCAATCTTATATATATATATATATATATATATATATATATATATATATATATATATATATATATATATATATATATATATATATATATATATATATATATATATATATATATATATATATATATATATATATATATATATATAGGAATGAGATCATGTGAGTATTACTTATATATTTGAGGATTGAGGATTAATACTATGATAGGTATTTAGGATGAAAACAAGCAAGGGCAAATTTTTAATTTAACACCTGCCTATATAAACCACTTTTTACAGCCAAAACCGTTATTTCCTCCTTTTTCTTCTTCTCCCTTCAACTTCTCTCTCTACTGTAGCTTCTTCCTTCATTGTTGAGCTGGAAAACCCTAGAATTTAGGCGTCATCTCCGTTTTTCGTCCTCATTCTTCACAATTATCATATTATTCCAATTAGTTCGTTTGCTCGTGCGTAATTGGCGTTTTTAAATCCCTAAGTTTCGAATTCGTTGTAACATTACTCTGTTTGTTCTTCTTTCGTTTGAATAATTTGAATTTCATCTTGCTTTTGTTTGTTATTTTCAATTTAATTTTGTGTTTCCTAAAATTCGGTACGTTTTTGTTTTATTTCTAGGTTTTGCTGCTCATTCTTCACAATTATCATATTATTCCAATTATTTCCTTTATTCAGGTACGTAATTGCCGTTTTTCGTCCCTATATTTCTCCTTCGTTGTTATCTTACTCTGTTTGTTCTTCTTTTCGTTTATATGCTTTGAATTTCATCTTGATTTATTTGTTATTTTTAATTTACTTTTGTGCTTCCTAAAATTATGTACGTTTTTGTTTGCTTTCCAGGTTTTCCTTCTCAAAATCTCTGCGTATTCAATCATCATTGTGATGTCTGGTATGTTATTCTTCTTAATTTTGTACTTTCAGCGTATTCTCGAATCTCTGCGTATTCTCTATTTATTTTGTACTTTCAGCTTTCAATCACATGTTCGTTATACTTTTGGTACATATTTTTTGTTCATTGACGTTCTTATTTTGCTCAATATGTGATATTGTTTACTACACCTGGTGATATTGTTTATGTTGATATGTACCATTGTATATTCACCTTTGTGATATTGTTTTTCAACTTCATGTGTGATATTGTTCCAGAGTACGTGATATTGTTTTCCTGGACATGTGGTATTGTTCAGCCACTTGTGTGATATTGTTCCTGCAACATTCCTTGTGATATCGTTTTCCATCTTCATGTGTGATATTTTTCCCAAACAACGTGATATTGTTTTCCTGGATATGTGATATTGTTCAGCCACTTGTGTGATTTTGATTTCGTCCATATCTTTAAGACTTTTTCTTGTTATTTTACATTTTACTTTTCTTGCCAGATCCTACAAGTAATGTAACTTCTTCTTCCTGTAATGATCTTCATGTCTCTGCTATTACCTCTAAAGATAGTAATGATATTGTTGAGTCTTCAATTACTTCTACTGTTCTGATTGAACCACCTGATGCATCTAGTTCTACTCCACATGTTGAACAACATTCTGTTCCTTCTCGTGTGCATCAACTAATTTTGGACTCTACACCTGGTGGTAGTGAATTGTGGACAAGGAATGTTGCACCTGAGTTTAAACCTATATTGGCCAGTTGTTTGAGATGTTGGAAGAAGCTATTAGTTTTTATGATGTGTATGCAGAAGCATGTGGTTTTGAACCTAGGAAGTCTTCTCAAAAAAGTTCTGTTTCTGGTGATGTGAAGTATAAATTTGTTGTTTGCAACCGTGAAGGTTTTAGAGATCGTAAGAGGAAGGCTAATGTTTTAGATAGTGGAAAGGAGCAGGCAACTTCCAGGCCTTTTGATATCAGGAACACTAAATTAACTAGGATTTGTTATACTGCTATGGTTGAGTTTCGCTATAATGGGGATGGTTATGTTGTTTTTCAGTTTCGTGAGTGGCATAATCACCGTCTTTATTCACTTAGAAATCAACAGTTCCAAAAAAAAACACAGGCACCTCCATCTTTACCATAAAAGACAATTATTGATCATTCAAGGGTTAATCAAGGGCCAACAAGGGCATTTAGAAATGTCAAGGAATATGTAGATGGCTATGAGAATGTTGGAGCTCAACTGGTTGATTTTAAGAATTTTGGAAGGGATATCAAATGTTTCATAGGAGACCGGGATGCTCAACTGTTTGTTAACTATTTTGAGGATAAACGTGATACCATTGAAGGTTTTTACTTTGCTTATGAGGTGGATTCTGGTAAATGCTTGGTTCGTGCGTTTTGGTGTGATGCAGAGTCTCGTAGAAACTATGCTTTGTTTGGTGATTACATCACTTACGATCCAACTTACAGTACGAATAAGTATTGTATGCTTTTCACTCCTTTTACTGGCGTAGACCACCACAAAAGGTCAATTACTTTTGCTTCTGCCTTGCTATTTCATGAGGATGAAGATTTGTTCACGTGGGTCTTTTAAAAGTTCCTTGATGCTATGGGACAGCGAGAGCCACACTGTATAATAACTTATCAGTGTGCTGGAATAAAGCTGGGTTTACGTGTTGTCTTCAAACATGCTAAGCGAAGATATTGCATGTGGCATATCATGCAAAAGCTTACTGATAAGGTTGGGCCTGTAATATCGAAAGAGACTGATTTTGTCAGCCGTTTGAATGCTATTGTTTGGGATGAAGAGTTAGAACCTCTTGAATTTAAAGAAAAGTGGTGTCAGTTGGTCAATGAGCATAATCTTGAAGGTAATTCCTGGTTGTCAACCATGTTTAGAAAAAGGAGAAAATGGATCCCAGCTTATTTTCGTGATGTTCCTATGGGTTGTCTCTTACGAACAACTCAACGTTCTGAGAGTCATAAAAATTTTTTCAAGCGTTTTGAAAATGCACATGGTACACTTGTTGAATTCTTGAAGCGGTTTCAAAGCGTCATTGATGTACAGCGCCATACTCAAAAACAACTTGATAGAGACGATGATTGTACTCTTCCACAATTAGCGACTTCTCTTAAGTTGGAAGCTCATGCTTCCAAGGTTTATACAAATGCAGCTTTCGCAGATTTTCAAGTAGAAGCTTCTGCTTCTATTTGTTCCCTTAGTGTTGGTGGCTTCACACCACCTGCAAACGGTGTAGAATTAATTGGTATTGTTGATGCCAGAACGCAGAAGACCTACCAAGTCGTCTACAATTCTCTAACGAATGACACTGAATGTTCTTGCAAGTTGTTCAACAGGAAGGGTATTATTTATAGACACATTATCTGGGTTTACTTTGGAAAACAAGTACACACTTTGCCCGATAAATACATTCTTATGCGGTGGACCAAGAATGCACATAAGGTCCCTCTTTATGGTCCACATGGTGAGTTAATTGAGGATTTTGACGCCACTGATTTACGAAAGATGGAAATGTGCAAGTTATGGTCAGAGTTCTACGCGACCATCAGTGTGCTCAAGAATGTGTCTACGAAGGACATCACTGATCTTGTTGACACACTTAAACAATTCAGGGTGAAACTCAATCCGCAATCAGAGTCAATGACCAAAGAGCAGGAGTTGGAGATGCTTCTTGGGTGCAGTTCCTCAACTGAGGTGAGGATTCTACCACCTCGTCAGGCAAAGAAAAAGGGTAGCGGGAAGAGAATGATCTCCAAAAAGCAACAATGCATAGCTAAAGCGGAGAAGCCTAAAAGGCTTTGTCGTAATTGCAAACAAATGGCTCACCATGATAAACGTAACTGTCCTAATGCTTTTGTACCTGATGCCGACAATAAGGTATGTTCACCATGAAAAGTCTATGTATGAAACTTTTTATATATGCTGTATGGTCACGAGTCAGAAACAATACCACATGTTATTTAAAATAATCACATCTTATACTAAACAGTATCACTATTTGACGATAACAGAATGTGATATTATTTGAGGATAACAGAATGTGTCAACACATCTGTCTCAACTTTCTTTTATATTTTCCTGGTAATTTTAGAAACAATACCACACCTTATTAGAAATAATATCACACTTTTGTAGTACACAATATCACTGCTTGAGGATAACAGAATGTGATATTGTTTGTAATTGTTCTGAGATAGAAACAATATCACACTTCATTTGAAATAATATCACTCCTTATATAAAATAATATCACTGTTTCACCTTTTTGTATTTTCAGGGTAGTTCAGATGAGGATGATGCTGATGATGGTTGATCGGTCGAAGGAGTTTTTGTTGATGGCGCTCATTAATTATAGCAACAACAAATATACGACATTATTTATGACTAGTATATTAATATAGACCACAACATTCATTAAAGTATAGATTATACTTTATTTTATATAGAAAATACTCGTTCTCGGAGAATATTTGATTATTTTATTTGTCTCAGTTGTCTTGTTTTTGTATTTTGTGATACTGAGAAATAATATCACACCTTACATTTATATATTTCACATCTTACTCTAAACAGTATCACTACATCAGAACTACTATATATGCCTTTTGCTTTAAGATTTTCACATCTTGTGTTTTGTGTGTTGTCAAAATATGGCAGTTCATAATATGCTTCTGTAGTTTTCTAACACAATATCAACTTGTGTACACAACAATATCACAACATTGTGAAAACAATATCAACAAAAGACTTAAACTTTCATATTCATATTGTGATATTGTTTAGTCATCTGTGTGATATTGTTTACCAAACTGTGTGATACTGAGAAGCAATATCAACCTGTGTACACAACAATATCACAACATTCTAAAAACAATATCAACGTGAGATTTAACAATCCATATCCATAGTGATATTTTAAAGTAAATAGTGTGGTATTGTTTTAGCCCTGTGTGATATTGAGAAGCAATATCACAGCAACTATTACACAATATCACACCAAACATGAAATAATATCACACTTTAGAAAGAGTTAGATGAGATCCAAAATAGCCATCACTACTTTACCATTATAAAAAGTTACCATTAAATTCCTTTTTGTACTACCATTACATGCCCTTTAGTTTAATTACAACTTCGTTCTAACAAATATAGTAATCCTAATTCCTTCCTCTACCTCTACCGCGGTTCTTCGGATTTGCAACGGTCTTAATCCTACCACGTTTGTATGTTATTGCGGGCTCGTTCCTACGATCTTCACCATCTTTTCCTAATCGCTCCTCTAAAGCATATCCATACCAACGATCGTTATTATTTCGGACACCTTTGTCCTAATTACTATCTATCTTTTTGTATATACAATTGTAAATGGTTTTTACCTTTTCCTAGGAGATTGCCAAAGAATTGGCAATTACGTGTTAATAATCGGTTTCTTAGTACAATCCTCCTTTCTTTGTTTTTCCGGACATCTTCTTTATTTGTCTCCTCCACAACAACATCAGCATTCTCTTTTGTTTGAACTTCTGCCATTGGTACTTCCTCTTTCTGCTTCCCTTTCGCCTTTTCGTTGTTGTTAGGCCCAGTTTAACCTGGTCTGACTCTAACCTGGCCTGATCCAACTAGGCTGACTAAGGCAACTAGAGACCGGACAAATCTATCTACTATTTGGCATATGAAGAGCATTACAGGATAAGCAGGCTACTAGATCCTGGAAGAAGAGCCTGATAGTAAATACAGAATAGCCAGGCAGAGTATTCAAACAAGCTAGATAAAGAAGATAAACAAGAAATGCAGTTGTATGAGCTAACAATCGTGTCCTATTCTCAAGGAAGACCAAGTCCAACTATAAGACTATATCATCTATGAATCAAGACGGAAAAAAGAGGAAAAGCTGAAGATTGGTTGAGAATGGAACGGGTCAAGCGAATTAATAGGGAGCGTGCCCTATTAATCCGGCAAAAGCTCCTACAATTGGGAAAGAGATTGAGATCAATGTAACGTTAATATTTAGAGAACTATAAATAGCATTTGTAAAGGGATGATTATTCATCAATTATTACTTAGTTATTCTCACAATTTACCTCTCATAATTTCCTGAATATTTAACCATATACACAAATTTGTACTCGGCTAATCCAAATAATACCAGTGATATTCCTGATACTTAGTGTTTTCTTATTATTAATTCATTATTCATTTCCATGCTTATAGAACTAGATACCCAAATTACTCTTTTATCAATCCGGATACGTTCAGGGAAATTCCTGACAAAACAATTGGCGCCCACCGTGGGGCATCTAGTTCTTTAATCAAAAAATTCCTTTTACCATTCTCCATTTAATATTCACATAAAAAATGGTGGAACTCACCCCAGAACAACAATTAGCGGCTGCCCTGGCTAAAATCAAAGAATTGGGGGCAATTCAAGAGAAGGCAGCCCAAGCAGAAGCTGAAGTCAGTAGGCTTAAGGAATCTGAGTCCAATCTGAAAAAAAATTGGAAAATCAGGCTTCAGGCTCCAAGACCAGATTCGAGCCAAGAACCCCGTTCTCATCCATAATCAAAAACATTGACTTTTCCAATTTTGGAACTCCGGAGAAGGATACCTTATCCGACACCCGGACCATCCCCAATGATGAAACAAACAAAATCAAGCAAAGAATAATGATGGCTATGCTTCAGAAATTCAAAAACTTCACAACAAAATAGAGAACATACCGGAGTGCTTAGGACCCGTGGTCAAGTAGAAATTGACAGCTTTGCTGATTCACCCTTTGCATATGAAATTGCAAAGATTGATCTCCCCAAGAAATTTACCGTCCCATCCATGAGAACTTATGATGGGACCTTTGATTCACAAAATCACGTTGCCATATTCAAACAGAAGATGTTGGCTGCCTCAATACCCAGTGAACTAAGGCAGGTCTGCATGTGTAAAGGCTTTGGTACAACCCTGACCGAAGCAGCATTACAATGGTTCATTAATCTCCCAAATGGAGGTATCACGAATTTTGCAGAACTGATCAATGCCTTCAATCAACAATTCGCAAGCAGTAGAGACATGGCCAAGAGACCCAGTAACCTGTTCAGGGTCAAGCAGCTTCCTGAAGAATCTCTCAAAGAATTCCTGGCCAGATTTGTCAAAGAGAAGGTAGCCATTCCCAGGTGTGATGAAGAAACAATGGTAGAAGCCTTCAGGCAAGGAGTCCTGCTTGATAGTGACATCTATGCAGACTTGACCAAGAAAGCATGCCCAACCTTTGCCACTGTTCAATCCATTGCCTTAGAACATGTCAGATTGGAGGAAGATCTCAACTTTAGAACAAACACATCCGGAGGAAAGCAAGGCAATGGACACACGAACAGGAAAAGCTCCTACCAGAAAGGAGGCAACACCAGATCAGCCCCTTATTCCAGGCCTGAACGATCTGAAGTCAATATGGCACAAGAACACAAAGGTAACCTTTCTAGCCTACCAACTATTCCTGAATATAACTTCTCTATAAATACTGCAGGACTAATCAAACGCCTGGAAAGCTTGGGAGATACGGTCAGATGGCCCAAAAAATCCGACAACCCCAGGAAAGATCCAACAAGATGGTGTGACTTCCATCAGGACATTGGGCACACCATAGAAGAATGCATTCAACTCAGGAAACAAGTGGCATATCTCCTAAACAAAGGCTATCTAAAGGACTTAATCCAGCAGCCAAAGAACAAAGATGAAGGACAAAACAAGAGAGATTCAGGGAACGACAGAGATCCACCTCCTCCTCCCCCCATCTATCAAGTCAATTTCATAAATGAAGGATTAGAAATCTGTGGTCTGACCAGCTCGGCTGCCAAAAGAATATCCAGGGAGTCTAGACTTCAGCCCCCTTCCAGGTCCAAGTCATTGCCCGCTATTACTTTTGATGACTCGGACCTGCAGGAAATATCGGATCTACACCATGACAGCTTGGTAATCACCATGCAAATTGGCACGACTAAGGTATCAAGAATCCCGATGACGGAGGCGCTTCAATCAATTTGGTGATGCTTGACGTCCTCAAAGCTATGAAGATAGATGAAGAAAAGATCATCAAGAAATCCAGCGTCCTGGTTGGATTCAGCGGAGAAACAAAGAACACCCTGGGAGAAATTAGCCTGCAACCTATGTGGAAGGCGTGGCTTCGTATGAAAGATTCGGGGTAATGGATTTTCTATCCTCATATAATGTAATCTTGGGCAGACCATGGATTCACAACGTCAAAGCAATCCCATCAACATACCATCAATGTGTGAAAATACCAACCGAATGGGGGATAACCACCATCAGGGGAGAACAAAAGACGGCTCAGGAATGCTACACCCAGGCTTTGAAACCCTCAAAGTCAGGTAAGTCCCTTGCATAGCAATTAAAGTCACCTGTCAGGGAAGAATATATTGCACAAACACAGATGGAAACAGGAGAGGTCATTTTGGACCCGAGTTCCCGACAGAAGGTACTTGTAGGGTCGGATGCACCGGACTCAGTCGGACCCGATCTGGTCGGCTTTCTCAAAACTAAAATGTTCTGTTTTGCTTGGTCACATTTTGATATGACTGGTATAGATGTTGATATTATAACTCATAAGTTGAATATTGACAAATCATTTAAGCCTCGTCATGAAAAGAGAAGAAAATTTGCTTTGAGAGAGGCATGAAATCATCAACCAAGAAGTTGACAAGCTACTGGACATGGGAATGATCAGGGAAGTAATGTACCCTGACTGGCTTGCAAATGTAGTAGTCTTCCAAAAGAAAAACGGCAAATGGAGAGTCTGTGTAGATTACACCGACCTAAACAAAGCCTGCCCAAAAGATCCATTTCCCCTGCCACACATCGATTCAATGGTGGATGCCACTGCAGGCCACGAGATGTTAACATTCATGGATGCCTCCAGCGGATTCAATCAAATAAAGATGCACCCTGCAGATCAGGAAAGCACAACTTTCATCACTGAAAGAGGAATATATCGTTATACTGCTATGCCCTTTGGATTAAAGAATGCAGGTGCAACCTATCAAAGGCTAGTCAACATGATGTTCAAAGACCAAATAGGAGATACCATGGAAGTCTACATAGATGACATGGTAGTCAAGTCAAAGAAGGCAGAAGACCACATCAAAGACTTGGAAGTAGCCTTCCAAATACTTGAGAAATTCAATATGAAGCTCAATCCACAAAAATGCCATTTTGGAGTCTCAGCAGGCAAATTCTTGGGCTATATGGTGACAAAAAGAGGAATAGAAGCCAACCCTGAACAGATCAAAGCTATCCTGGAGCTAGAACCACCAAAGACGGTCAAAGACATACAAAAGCTGACTGGAAGAATAGCGGCCCTGAACAGGTTCATTTCAAGATCGTCAGAGAGGTGCAAATCATTCTATAGTCTGCTAAGGAAGAACAGAGACTTTCAATGGACCCCTGATCATCAGGCTGCCTTTGAGGACCTGAAAATATATCTATCCTCTCCTCCCTTGCTGGCAAAACCAGTCAAAGATGAACCCCTGACAAGTATACACATCGATCCACGTAAACCGTTGTCGGTGCGGTCTTGGTCAAAGAAGCATACGGACAACAACACCTGTCTATTACGTAATTAAAAGTCTACTGGATGCAGAGATCAGGTATGGCCTACTTGAAAAATATGTTTTAGCGTTAATTATGAGTTGCACAAAATTAAGACCATACTTTGAAAGCCACCCTATAATAGTCAGAACCAATCTTCCTATCAAGTCTGTACTTAGGAAGCCAGAACTGTCCGGACGAATGTGCAAATGGTCAGTCCAGTTAAGCACGTACAACATAACATTTGAACCAAGGACATCAATTAAGTCACAAGCACTAGCAGACTTTGTGGCTGATTTTAGTCCAACCCTAGAACCCGACCTAATAAAAAAAGTAAATAAACTGACAAGCGACCAAACAGACCTAGAATGGACCCTATTTGTCGATGGTGCAGCTAACATGAGAGGCACAGGCCTGGGGGTAGTACTAAAATCGCCACAGGGGGATAAGATAGTACAAGCTATAAGCTGAGCATTTGAGGCTACCAACAATGAGGCAGAATATGAAGCCCTAATAGCTGGATTAAAGGTATGTATTGACCTTGGTGTGCAAAACCTAAAGGTACGTACTGATTCTCTTCTTATTTCCAACCAAGTAAACGGAATATATACTGCAAAAGACTCAAAAATGATGCTTTATTTGGAAATTGTTCAAATTTTAAAATCAAAATTCCGCAATTTTAATATTGACCAAATTCCCAGGGACTTGAATACCCAGGCCGATGCCTTAGCCGGCCTAGGATCCAACTTTAGTCCCCTTGACTTCGACAAAATACCCATCGTACATTTATTAAAACCTGCAATAAATAAACAAGATGAAAGTTTCCCAATTTATGTTGCCAATTCTTGGACAAAACCCTACTATGACTGGCTACAACAGGGAATCCTTCCCCTAAATAAGCAAGATGCCAAAGCACTAAAAATAAAAGCTGCTTCATATACTATTATTAACAACGTGCTTTTTACGAAATCGCAGGCTAGGCCGTACCTCAGATGCCTGGAACCACAAGAAGCTGAACAGATATTATCAGAAATCCATGAAGGATACTGTGGAAATCATAAAGGCGGAAGAAGCCTGGCGAGCAAGGTACTCAGAACAGGTTATTATTAGCCCACCTTGAGGGCCGATTGCCTGGAATTTAGCTCTAAATGCAAAGCTTGCCAGATTCATGGACCATATATCCATCAGCCATCTTAGGAACTACATTCCATATCCGCACCCTGGCCATTTATGAAGTGGGGCATGGATATAGTAGGGAAACTACCTCAAGCACCCGGACAAAAAGTTTTCATGCTAGCAATGACTGATTACTTCTCCAAGTGGATAGAAGCTGATTCATACATGCAAGTCAAGGAAAAGGATGGCATATCATTCATCACACACAACATCATATGTAGATATGGCATCCCCTCTGAAATAGTATGCGACAATGGCACGCACTCGTGGGAAAAGAACAAAGAAGCCTTCTCGTGCTCAATGGAACATCAACCTGGTAACCTCCACACCAGGATATCCAAAAGCTAACGGTCGGAGCGAAATCCAAGAACAAAGTAGTAATCAGCTGCATAAAGAAGAAGCTAGAAAGAAGGAAAGGCGGATGGGGCAAGAGCTCCCCTGGTCCTCTCGGGCCGACGAACCACGCCTAAAACATCCACAGGCCAAACCCCCTACTCCTTGGTCTATGGATGTGAAGCAGTGATCCCGGCTGAGGTCGACATTCCATCAGCCAGATGCAGCCTGAACACAATAACAAGCAATATACCTCTAATGGAGGACAACCTGGACTTAACGGAAGAGCTAAGAGATGCAGCCAACATTAGATTGGCAGCATATCAGCAAAGAGTTGCAAAAAGCTACAACAAGACCTTCAAAGCCAGGGTATTCAGGGTAAGAGACCTTGTCCTCAGGAAAGTTTTCCAAAACACAAAAGAAAAGAATGCTGGCAAATTGGCCCCAACCTGGGAAGGTCCCTACCTGATTGACTCAATAGTCGGTCAGGGAGCTTATAGATTACAAACCCTGGACGGCGAAATGATCCCAAAAGCTTGGAATATTGCACACTTAAAACTATTTCACATATAAAATATATCTCCCAGTTCAGGTATAATTTTCACCTTAACATTTCTTGCCTGGCCTGATATGAAACTAAATGTATGATACTTGCTATTATATGAATAAATGCCGTATATGATTTCTTCAATTATGTGCCCAAGTACTTGTCAATATTCTCATATTTACTTTTACCAAGTAGAATCTTCAATATTTGTTTTACATACTGCATTTTATTTAAAACAAATCTTAAAGATTGGGGGCCACCCCACCAATATCCAACTGATACCCAATTTTCAGTTGTAAAATAGGCCTTAATATATTGAGCTCCATTTAATATACAAATCTGGAAAACCTCATCCTCACTTGTATAACATAGATGGGTCATAAGCCCTCCAGACAGGCAGGGGACGTAAGCCCGCCAGACAGGCAATAACCCCACCCATAACACAATGAATCGGCGGATCCAAAGACAAAAAACTGCCCGATCCAGTCGATAATCGCCGATCCAAAAACATCCAATACTACAAAAGTACCTTATCAAAACACAAAAAGGAACCAACAAAGACCAAATATTTATTCATCCAAAATAGCCGGCCTTGCCTCATACTTAGTAATTATCCATTCCAGGGATATCCCCCCTGGATGGGCCAAAAAATACCTAAATATCCATTCCAAGAATATCCCCCCTGGGTGGGCCAAAACAAAGAGGAAAAACATAAATCTAAGTAGGTTTTGAGCCAGTAACCGACTCACAACCATCCACCATTTCCTGATCACCAGATTTTTCCTTGGAAGGAGGAGAATCCACTTCTTCTTCTTGACCCATGTTGGCCAAATCAGGATACTGAGTGTCCAGTGCTGTCTCATCCCGGTCCGGATCCCAATTAGCCCGGTCAGATTCCGGATCCCTCATAGCATCAAACCGGCCTTTCCCAAAGAAGTACTGAGCGCCATCAGCAAGCCGCGCCTCCACTAATTCTTTTTCAGCACCAAGCTCTTCATTCTTCCTCAGCTGATCCTGCATTGCCTGCTTCTCAGCAGCCAGCTCTCCCTTGACAGCCTCCAACTCTTGCCTGACAACCTTCTCAGCATTTTTTGCAGCCACCTCACAGACTATAGCAGCCCTGGATGCCTCTCTAGCTGTCGCCAGCTGAGATTGAAGTACTACTTCAGTACCCCTGGATATGTGCTCACGGTTAACCTTATCCAGTTTTTCTTCCAGGCTAGAAACCCTGGCCTGGGCATCCCTGACCGGATAAGCAGTAGCCAACCCGACATCCAATCCCTACAAGAAACAAAATTAATCAGCCCAACATAAAGCAACACAAAGAGCACTTGAACAATTAAAACATCCTTTTACAACTAACGTCCTTAGCCTGAGAAGCAAGTTCAGCAGCCTTTGTCACAAGAGAAGTCAGAATAGAAACCATTTTAGTAGACGACTGAAGGGTGTTAGCAGACAAAAGCTGGCCGCCCATTTTTGCAGAAAATTCATCTATCCGTGCCCGGGCAGCATCCATATCGTCAATACTAGCAGACACTTGCTTGATACTCCTGATTGGTTGAGCCTGAATATGCTCTTTCTCTCCCCCTTCCTCTTCAGGAATAACATCTTCCCTTCTCCTTTTAGAAGCCTGAACAGCCTCCGGTGATACTAGCCTGGGCGGCTCTTGGGGAGGCTGGACATCAGAAACCAAAATATCAAGCGTCTTGTCACTCCCACTAGCCTCCTGGCTCTTAGACTGTTTAGCAATCCTAGCAACCCCAGCTTTCAAATCTTTTGCAGAAAAGCTGGCCAACCTAGCAGAAGACCTGAATACTGAATATATAGAGAATATACATAAATATCAGAGGAAAAGCAATAAGAAGACAACAATCAATATAAAGACATATAGAAGACGTACAGGAAAGAGCAGTGGAGCTAGGCTTGCCTTTGGGTACTCTAACAGCGCTCAGCTTAGTCTTCATATACCGGGGCAATAATTCCCTGCCTAGACTGGCAGGCCAGGCCCTCTCTTCCTCAGGGATAGCAAGGAAAGCTTCTATCCTGGAAATAGCTTCCTCGTCAAAAGAATCAGAGTTCCAATCAGGAGCTGCAAAAACCATCAAAAATATACACAGGTAAAGTCTAAACGTCCTAAATTCATAATATATATTGCAAACTAAGAGTACAGGAAACCTACCGCTCTCCAAGGGAGGATATCTCAGATAATCAAAGCCTGATCCCAGACTCTCAGTCCGGATGAACAGGAAAGTCTTTGCCTAACTTTTATCATCTCCAGAGTCTAGGTTAGTAATTAATGGAGACATTTTCGACTTGATTCTCAAATTAAAACGACCATTAACAGTATTCTTCATATGATATATTGCCTTGATATCATTAATAGTAATTACAAGATTGTGTTTAGCACATAAATTTTCAATAGAATGAATGAGTTTCCAAACCATTGGCATAATCTGAAAAGGTGATACTTACATAGAACGAATGGTATCAATCATTAAAGGAGTAAAAGGTAACTTACAATCTGCTTTGAACGCCCATTCGAAAATACAAAACCAACCAGGTGACACCCAGTTAGCTCTGACTGGACAAGACTCAGGAATCCATATCTCAGTCGAATCAGGAATTAATTTCTTCTCCCTTAAAACCCTATCATAATTTGTCTTCAATAAGTTCTCTTCAGAAAAGTAAGGATCCAGAGATTGAAGAGCAGAAAAAATAGAATCCTGATATTTAAAAGCTATAGCACGGGCAGGAGGATCAACTTCAAACACCTCCTCCTCCTGGACGTCTTTAGGTTCAGGATCAGCAGCAGCTTTCTGGGATGCAAGACGCTTTTTGGCTCCCATATCCTTTATTATTTAGTTTATTGTGATGAATTTTATTTTATAAAGTTAGCAGAACGGAGCTCCTAGGAAATAGGGGAGAATTTTAGAGAGAATTTAGCAAAGAAAGAGGAAGAAAATTGGTGAAGAACAAACTCATCACAAGTACCATATTTATAGAAGGGGTTTAACGGTGCAAAAACCCTAGAAATTGCAAAACTGTCATCATGACATCACACAAATTAGCCGTTGAAGTAGTTAACGGTAACTAGGAGTCTAAGAGTCATAAACTAAGTGTAATTCTTTTTACTATTCAACCCGGTAAAATTGACATCTCACCCCTGGCCTGATCCAGCACGGGTAAAATGTCAAGGGGCAATTGTTAGGCCCAGTTTAACCTGGTCTGACTCTAACCTGGCCTGATCCAACTAGGCTGACTAAGGCAACTAGAGACTGGACAAATCTAACTACTATTTGGCAGATGAAGAGCATTACAGGATAAGCAGGCTACTAGATCCTGAAAGAAAAGCCTGATAGTAAATACAGAATAGCCTGGCAGAGTATTCAAACAAGCTGGATAAAGAAGATAAACAAGAAATGCAGTTGTATGAGCTAACAATCGTGTCCTATTCTCAAGGAAGACCAAGTCCAACTATAAGACTATATCATCTATGAATCAAGACGGAAAAAAGAGGAAGAGCTGAAGATTGGTTGAGAATTGAACGGGTCAAGCGAATTAATAGGGAGCGTGCCCTATTAATCCGGCAACAACTCCTACAATTGGGAAAGAGATTGAGATCAATGTAACGTTAATATTTAGAGAACTATAAATAGCATTTGTAAAGGGATGATTATTCATCAATTATCACTTAGTTATTCTCACAATTTACCTCTCATAATTTCCTGAATATTTAACCATATACACAAATTTGTACTCGGCTAATCCAAATAATACCAGTGATATTCCTGATACTTAGTGTTTTCTTATTATTAATTCATTATTCATTTCCATGCTTATAGAACTAGATACCCAAATTACTTTTTTATCAATCCGGATACGTTCAGGGAAATTCCTGACAAAACAGTTGTTCTTCCTCTGTTGCTTCAATGTCTTCCATATTTCATCCTTCCCATCTGAAAATTCTTTTACTTTTTCGATCAAAGGTGTTCTGTTCTCATTTATGTCAGCTAAAAGCAATGTTGCTGCCATTTCTAGCCAGTAGTATTGCCTATACACTTTTTGGTTCAGGTCGGCTTCAAACATTACACCCTCATATCGAATCATGTGCATCATTAAGAAGTTTCCAGACTCAGTATTGTTCATCTCTGTCTTTTGCCAAGGGAAGTTGATGTTGACAACATCAAACGTTATTATATCATCTGCTCTTTCCACGTTCTTCTTTGCTAAGTAGTCACTCATGTGCTCCGCCTACAATATTACGGTTCAGCATTAGTGATAATTTCACAAACACAGAAATCCATTATTTCAATGTTAATATACACCAATACTTTAAAGAACTATCAATTAATCATACCACCAAATCTGCAACTTTGTGTATTTGTGTTTGCTCCCAGTCGGCGTACTCTGTGTTGTCCAGCACTTCCACTATCTCGGTTTTGAAATTTATACAAATACTGAAATAATGTTCTTTCCATACCATTGGAATAAAAACCAGATCTGCTTGCAGGTTAGGTGAGGAACTGTTTCTTCTAATGAATTCGTCCCATTCTTCGAACATCTTTTCTTTAATCAAATCCCTGTCTCCAACTCCTTCGGTTTTTATTTCCTGTTTTGAATATATATGTTACAAGTCCTATTTTTGTTTTAAAGAGTGATTATATTTAATCAAACTAAATGGACAGCTTACCATGTGTCGAATCCCAAAAAACATCAAACTTGTTTCACATATTTCTGTGTGCTCAATATGGTTCAGAATGAGGGACCAACATTAAATCACATTGCTACTGACGTGCTCATTTGGAAGCAACGACAATATATCGTTTCTGACAAGATATTGATCATTACTGAATTTGGCAACCACCTCACTGCTCCAAACATTAACACAAACCAAATTAAAATAGTGCAGACAATATCACACTTCTCTATAAACAATATCACTTCCCTTAAGAAACAGTATCACAAAAAATAGCAGTTATGATAAAATAAAAGTACCATAAAATTTAAATAGTGCAAACAATATCACACTACTCTGAAAACAATATCACACTCTTTAAGAAACAGTATCACAGAAACATACTCTAATGGGAAACTGTGGTCGTCCAATAGGCAGTAGTCAAGCACTTGTTTCCTCGTGGTCAACATCTTTGCACACAGTGATTTGTTAGCCTTCATAAACCTTGAGACGACCTCCACGTTAGAATCTACCACAAAACAGTTGTATGTGCTCCCAAGGCCATCTGATTTCCCCCTCCTACTGCTTCCCACCACACTGGCAGAACCATCTTCTACCACAACTACAAAATTATTTATTTTTGTTATTTGAATATATAATGATTATATATAATGAAAATAAGTCAGTGTTGAAGAAAATAACCTGTTTTTTTTTTGTACAAGAGTTTGAACATTCTTTTTCTTACCTTTCCTTCTCTTTCTTTTGCTTGCTGCTTTCCTCTTTGCTAGTAATTTAGGAAACAATGTCCCTTTGATTGCATTAAGGTTTGTAACCTTCCTCAGGACCTGACTCCTACATTTATTTAAATCCCTCAACACAAGCGTTGTTGCAATCTCCCCCCTGTACAACTGCCTCTTCTTTTCATCATTCAGTTCACATTTAAAATCTTCACCCACAAAAAACATCATGTGGAACATCATGAATAATCCACAATCCAGGTTCAACTCTTTTGTTTGCCAATCAAAGGCGACATTTGTTAGCACATAGTCCTGTACTTTCGCCCCACTTTCATAACCTTTACTGTTGAGGTAGTGCCCGTAAACAGCTCCCTGTTTATGTTTATAATAAATAACTATCAAATTTCAATCTTTAGCTAACAAAAGCATTATATCCTTAGTTCTTATTTTTAAATATAGTACTTACAGTTAAATGAGCAAGGTGTACATGCTCCTCGTCCTCAAAATGATCATATTCTCGGTTGTCCAAGTAGAACATTTTTTCCCTCTTGGTGTCAATACAGACGCAAATGTAGTGGTCTTGATATAGCAAACGTATGAACACCTATAGAAATATTTTATAGAAAATAACACTGTCATTCACAGACCATGGCATACAATATCACAAGTAATGAGTGACAATATCACAGAATATATAATACAATATCACAACTAAAATAGCTACCTGATTTAAGAAACAATATCAATACTTACTTCTCACAATATCAGATAATTAACTTAACAGTATCAGATAATTAACTTAACAGTATCAGAAATAAAAGTACTTTTAAATTCTTACCATATCTGAATTCAAATTCAGTGGCTGTTTATATTGATATGACCACATATCCCATGTCCTCCATACGTCTTCCTCCAGTCTTGTCAGTTCATCAACATCTTCTTCATCTACAAGTAAGATTTTCTCCATACCACCCTGTTTGTTTATAACAGAATTGATTAGTCATGTTGACACATTTTTACACGTAATTTAAAACACAAGGAACACATGAAGTTTATGTTTTCCATACCGAGTGGGCAAGGCCATAGAAAATCCTTGTCGGTCTGTTGCTGTCTTTTGGCGCCATTTCAAACTGATTGAGCAATATTGCCCATGCCTCAATAACCACTGCTTCTATTTTAGCGTCAGGCAACAAAGACTCAATATCGCTCTTTGGTATGGAATGGTAAATACCAAAGTCACAGACAATCTCTCTGTACCATTTTCCAAAAAAATTAGCATATTAGTTTTTAAATTATTTTTACGTAGTAGATTAATTAATGTCTTACATTCAAAAACTAAACTTACGTCTTCTTAATCGCATGATCTGTAAGGAAGCAATAATCCATGACTTCCTTCCGACGCTTCAAGACAGTCTCAAATAAATGGTCCTGTCTGACCATGAAATCTGAGACAAGTGTAGCATCCCTGTCTGGCAAACCACAGTCCATAGTACATCCCAAATTATGAGGTACCATATCTCGCTTTGATTCGGTATTTTGTTCATCTTTGTCTGCGTGCAAAGAAATAGTCATTGATGTTCCACGTTCTCTCTGTTTCCAACTGAACATTTGGAACAACCTCCTTCATATGAGACCCCACACTTTTATCATCATTCTTCTCCCCATCCGCTTTTCCACTGCCTTCTGTGCATAGGTTCTTAGTATTCAGGTCCTCAACAGTTGGTACATTGTTAACATTTTCCTCAACATCTTTTCCAATTCCCTCCTCAACATTTGTTACGTTCTCAACATTTGCTTTATTCTCATCCCTTTTTGCAGCCTCCTCATTCATTTCCTGAACCACTTTTTCAATGCCCTCATTTGGTTTATCCGTGTTAACCTCCTCAACAGTCTTGGTCCCTCCTAAACCAACATTGATTACACCTTCATCAAGCTGTGTCAACACATCTGTCTTCTCATTTATTTTTCCACACTCTTTTTCAACGCCTTCTTGATTAAGTGTATCACGATTCAACTCTTCATTGAATTTCGCTGCAACGGGACTTCCTACTCCTACACCAATACTGGATATAACATCATTCAATTTTGAATTCATGTCATTATCCAGTCCATCATTTTGGTCTTCATCATCACCACTGTCCAAGTTAGTAACATCATTAATATCATCATCCTGTTGTTTGTCATCACATGCCAAGTCATCATCACTGTTCTGAAGATCTTTATCTGTACATCCACCGTATTTTTTGTTCAATTCCTTGTACTGCACTTTCAACATTTCAGTCCAAACATCAAATGATGGCATCCCTTCTTTTGCTTTCTTCATTTCATATGACCTCGCTATCAACATGTCCATCAAGTTATGATATCCAAGATCTTTCATAAAAGGCGCGTTTGAGTCTCCGTTGTCTTGTTTTCGGGATTCTCAACCTCTTCTTCAAGCAGAAGATGTTCTTTAGGATCAACATCTTCCGCACCATCTACCTTCGCACCAGATTGTGTAGATGTAGTTGCTTCACCCATTGAACTTTTTGCTTTCATAGTGATCAGTTTTCTCATGTTACGTACATACCTACCTATGAACAATTCATTGTCCCTCTTCATACGTAGATAAATTTCATGAGCACGCTGCCAAATTACAAAATAAATATATTAAACACTAAAATAGACTCTTTGATAATAAGAAGATATGACACAATAATAAGGTTATTTAATATCAACTTTCATAACAATATCACAGCCTACTATAAATAATATCACAATAGTGCAAAAACAATATCATAACAATTTTTAAATCAATATCACAACAATCTGTTATTCAATATCATTTGCTTTTCTAAACTATATCACAATTATTAATTAACAATATCACAATATCATACAATATATCAAACAATATCATATCTAAAATAAATATCAGATAGCAAATGCTTTTATTTAATATCAATATCATAATAATATCACAGCAGACTCAAAACAATATCACACTAGTTCAAAAACAATATCACAATAATATTTTAATATCATAGCTAAAATAATTATCAGATAGGAATTTATTTCATTAGTGCTTACATCCATTGCCCTTGCTCTAATTTGTTCATCAGTTTCAACACCACTAGGCAACTTCACCATCATATACCCCTCTTTTGTTTCCACTTCAGCTTCATGATCAGACGTCCGAGTCGGAATATCTCTGGAGTCAAGAAGAATATGGTGTTTTTTTAGGGACTTCTTGTTGCTGACAGATGGGGTACTGAATCTTTGATATTGGAGCATTCCCCAAAGATCCTGTTTTTTCTCATCATCCACTCTCTTTGATACGTGCCTAATATATAGTCTTTTTAGCCTATTTCAGCACGTATTTCTATGCATTTTTATACTGTTTTTATGGTATTTTGCCCCGAATTGGCTACTTTGGTTCATTTTGTCCATTTTGTAGAAATGAACGCGAAAGTAGTGGAATCGTACTCTTTTTCGTCCTTTTTGCATGCATTTAGAGGAGACGGGATCTGTCCACAGTAAGATACTGCGTTGGGAAGCGTCATGGCACGGATTATGAGGCATTTAGGCGCGGACTTGAGCTGAAATGAAGACAAAGTACTCGATCGAGCAGTTTTACCACTCGATCGAGTGGTTTTTACGTCTCCCATTGGTCGATCGAGTAGAATTCTACTCGATCCTTAGCCTGTAGAAAGACCAGTTACTCGATCGAGCACTTTTCTACTCGATCGAGTAGATTTGCTGAGGTGTTTACTCGATCGAGTGGTTTTAATCCACTCGATCGAGTGGTTTCGTTGTTATGGGCCTTTAATTAGGCCGTGTGTTGTTTATTTCGCAAAACTGAATTGCTTTTCCTATTTAAACCTACGTTAACTAGGTTATTAGACATCTTATTATCTATCTTGTTATCTATTCTTTTTATCTATCCAGAAACTTTACTGCGTTACTTTGTTTCCACTGTAACCTTACTTTTGGGATTATTCTTGCTCGGATTTTGTGTTCTTTACGCCGGATTCGCATTGATTGTAATTCCTCTCTCTTCCTTTAATAATAATTAATCTTTGTTGTTTTAATTGCTTGTTATTCCACTTAATTCCCTTGCCCTAATTTCTCTTTACACTTTTTACTTGTTATTTCATAATGTTTACTGCTGGAAATCTATCTACTGTTAGTTTAATTAGCGACATGAGTAGCTAAACCCCTTTCATGTTGGGATTAGGGGATCTGTGGTAGGAAAGTGACGATGTAGTAAATGAAACAGATGAAATAATTACGAGTCTCTGTCACCATAGCAATTTAACTGTATTTATTCAACTTAGTTGAGTGCACACTTCTGAGTTAACCTTTAATCTGGCTAAAATTAATCCTAGATCGAAAGATTGGACTAAATAGGCCTGCTATGAATAGTAGACTACCCTGACGAGAATGAAAGTTAAGTTAGCGGTATTTTAGGATAGAAAGTGGATCGAAAGGACCTTTCAACATCCGTCTTACATTAATTCGTCTGAGTCATTTACAGCTAAGTCACTAGACTACCGTAGTGAACCGAAATCCTGACATGTCCCTCTCTATCTGATAGTTTTATCCTTTTTCTCTGCTTTTATTGCTCTTACCCTTTATTCCTCTTTCCTTTAAATCTTGTAGTTTAGATAACAAATCAAACAACCCCCCCATTTGTGACCAAATAGACGGACTTCTACGATTATCTTGCCTCCCTGTGGAGATCGACCTGACTTCCCTAGCTGTATAGTTAGTTGAGTTAGTTTATTTTTGACAGGTATACGACAGACGTGTCAAATTTTCGCGCCGTTGTCGGGGACGCAATTGCCCTATTTGTTTTCCTTCCGTTTATTTTATCCGTCTCAGGGAATATCTATTCCTTGAGACCGTTCTTATTATTTTCTTTCAGTGTTGTTTATGCCCAGGTCAGACAGGTTAGAATTAGTTTCAGCTGATTCAGAACCAGAGAGACTATTCAGGCATAGACTCCGTCTGCAGAGAAAATTACGAAAGGAAGACTTGAGTACTTTCGAGCCAGAGCTACATCACTTTCTTTTCGAAGACAGTACGTTATCACCAGTAAAGATGCCAAAGCTTTCTAGTCATTCAGTGCCTAAAGCATCCTCTATTCCGAAGGGTTTCAATCTCCAGACTGATGATGGGAATACATTCGACATCCGTCCCTCTTATATAAATATGGTGGAGAGAAATATTTATAGAGGTGTGGCAGGTGAAGATCCAAGGAAGCATATGGAGACCTTTACCGATTATTGTTCTACTATCCCCGCCACTAAGGGGGTAACTCAGGACAAGATTAAGGAAGTTCTATTTCCTTTCTCTTTAGCTGATTCAGCCAGGGAGTGGCTGACTGACTTGGACCGCACAGCTGTTGGGGTTACAGATTGGGAGTCTCTTGCTCTTGCATTTTACAAGAGATATTTCCCTCCACAACGCACCAATTTGCTGAGGGCCAAGATTACTAGTTTCAGACAGGCTCCCGATGAAAGTTTCTATGAAGCATGGTCACGATTCAAGAAGTTGGTGAGGTCTATCCCTCACCATGGTTTTGACCCATGGTTCCTAGCTAATCAGTTCTACAATGGGCTGTATGATGACTAGAGAGCCATACTTGATGCGGCATCCAGTGGAAGATTTCAGGAGAATACAGATGATGATAAGGGATGGTCCCTTATTGAAGAGATGGCGAATCACAGTGCTGAATATGGTAACCCGAGGGATGGGATTAGGACAGTTTATGCAGTTGATAAGCAGGTTTTGGCTCAGCTGGAGACCATGAATGCTAGGTTTGACAATTTGGAGTTACAAGCTGCTGGGGAGCCTCAGACGGTCCATGTTCTTACTAGAGGAGAGACCGTTTCTTATGAGAGATGTGGGAGTAATGATGGCCACACTGCTGTTGGTTGTCTTGTAAAGAAGAAACAAGTCCTTGCCTTTCAGCAATATAGGCAAGGAGGGGGTTCCTATTACAATAATCAAGGAGCAGTCCATCCCAATTTGAGGTGGACTAGTCAGAACGTGCTCAATCCCACTCCTCCTCCGCACCAGCAGCAGCCTTATGTCCCTTCACACAAGAATCAACAAGGCTTTCAAAAGCCCCCTTCTTTTACTCCTCCTAACCATGGTGCATCATCTTCCGGTGGGGTGAGTGAAATTGGTGAGCTTAAGTCTATGTTGCAAGCCTTCACAAAGCAGTGGCAATTGAGTGAAAAACAGAAAGATGCGTCCATAAAGGCACTTGAAACTCAAATTGTCCAATTAGCCACTAATCAGTCCACAAGAAAGCAGGGTCAATTACCGACTCAAAATGAGAAGAATCCACACGAGACGGTAAATTTCATCAATCTTAGAAGCGTTCGTTTATATGAGGGACCGGAAATGCAGAAATCAGACCCGAGGAGAGCTAAAACTGATGATGAACAGTGTTCTGTCGAAGAAAATAAGCTCACGGCAAAGCAAGTGCTTGATCGACTGGTTTCAGGTGGTCGATCGAGCAGATTTGGGGACCAAAGTGGTCGATCGAGTGAAAATACCACTCGATCGAGTGAACAGGAAAGGCAGAATGGTCGATCGAGTAGTTTTTCTACTCGATCGAGTGATGAGCAAAATGGAGTTGCTCGATCGAGTGAAAAAACTACTCGATCGAGTGGTATTGATGAAGAATCTACTCGATCGAATGGGTATATTGGTCGATTGAGGAGTTTTGATAACGGGAAGCTTATTCGAGAGCCTGCTAGTGCTCGTTTAAGTGATAAATCACCGGAAAGACCTCGTTCGAGAGGTAAGAAGCGTCCAAAGGATACAGAACTTGCTCCGGAAGATACATTGGAAGAGAGAAACAAGGGACTCGAGATACCTATCATGGTTCCCTTCCCGAGGCGGTTGCAGAATGCTAAGGCCAATCAACAATTCGACAAATTTGTCGAACTTCTGAAAAGCTTGGAAGTTACTGTGCCGTTCACTGAGTTGCTGACAAAGGTACCCTCTTATCTTAAGTTTATGAAGGAAATTTTATCGCGTAAGAGGAGTATTAGTGATAGTCAGACCGTAGCTTTGACTGAGGTGGGGTCAGCCCTATTTCAAAATAAGTTACCTCCTAAGCAGTCAGACACGGGTAGTTTTTCAATTCCGTATCATATCGGTAACTATTTGATTGATAATGCGCTATGCGATTTAGGCGCTAGCGTAAGTGTCTTACCGCTGTCTCTGGCCAAGAGACTTGGTTTGACAAAGCTGAGTTGCACTAATATGACAGTCCAGATGGCCGACCGTAGTATATCACGGCCACTAGGCATAGTAGAAGACGTACCTGTGAGGATCGGGAGGTTCTTTATTCCCGTTGATTTCGTTGTCTTAGACATCCCCGAAGATGCACACACCCCTATTATTTTAGGGAGACCATTTTTGTCCACCGCCTGCCGTGCGATTATAGACGTCGGGGAAAGACTTTGACCTTTCGGTAGGGGATGAGGAGCCGATTTTTCATCAGTCTAAGTCCCGGAGGGCTCCCATGCAAGCTCAGCCTTGCAATGTCCTCTCTTCTACTGACCCTATTATTGACACTCCAGATGAAAATTTGGAGTATTGTGCTGCAATTGTTACCCCTCCGCGTCAGACTGAGAGTAAAAAGGAGGAAAGTTCGTTTGTTTTCCTTGTTGTTGGTAAAGATGAAAGCAATTAAGGAGCTGTCAAGGGGCATGGTGCAATTACTGTCAATCAAATTGGAGATGATGACGCTACAGCCGGTGATAGAGGAGCAAGGACGAGGACAGTTCGCGCTTATGTGGATGTGAACTACTCCCCTCCTACCGTTTTGAACGATAATTCATGCTCATGGAAGTTGAAGAGGACAGTCAATGTTGCTGAGGTGACGTCCTCCAGTCAGGAGCCCTTCAAGGGGCTACTGAATTGCTCCGGGAATTAAACGGGGAAATGCCCGGTGTAACACTTTGTAATAGATAATTTTGAATTTTTCGTTGAATTTATTTTATTGCTTTTAATTAGGACAATTAGTTTATAGACTGTTCTTTAGCGTAGAATTAAGACTATAGACTGTTTATATGCGTTTTTGGTATGTTGGGATATTTTTGCAAGTGCTTTTATGCAGGTTTGGGGAAGTTTTACGCATTCCAAGGAAGAATTGACGAAATTCAGGAGCTAACACGAGAAAAGAGCTCGATCGAGTACTTTTTGTACTCGATCGAGTGAAAAATTGATCGACCGAGTGTTTTTTCCAGTCGATCGAGTAAAGCATAAAGTGAGACTTCTCGATCGAGTAGATTTCTACTCGATCGAGCAACTGGATCTTCAAAAGTCCTCGATCGAGCGGTTTAAAACCACTCGATCGAGTGAATACAACAAGACGCAAGGAGTTTTTTGCCTTAAACTCTATTGTTTTGTTTCTAATTTCATTTTATCCCTAATTTCGTCTACCACTCCCCTTTTGCGATCAAATAATCCCCAAATCCCCACTTTTTCTTGCCCAATCTCCAAATCTGCCACCTACAATCTCTTGCTAGCCAATTAATCTATCATAGCCCCTTATTTTCCCCTTGATTGGTGTCCATTTACACGGTTTTCGAAGAGGGTTAGGGTTTGCGATTTTTCGAACGAAAATTCGCCTCTTTTGCTTGTTTGATTGCAGATTAATTGCATTTGTAGGTTGTATTCATCAAGTAAGTGTTTCCTCTAGATTCATTGCATTTTAATTTCCTTATCTTTGCATTTTTATGAGGAAAAATCGGAATTAGGGCTCGAAATTCCTGTTTAGTCGAATTTTTCGACTTAATTTGTCATTGTATGCCCTTACTTATCTTGCTTGATGATCAAATCCCCTTTCCTCGCTGTTGTTGCTTGTTTAATTCGAATTTTCCGCGATTTTTGCGATATGGATTCAGGACAGTCGAAATTTTCGACTGTCATTATGGTTTTTGTTGCTGTAATCTGCCTAGTAACTTTCTTGTTGCTTAATTGCTGTTGACATTACCTGTTATGACCGCCTTATCGCCAATTACATGCTATTAGGGGTATTTCGGGTTGAAGTTTTCGATTTGTCAGACGGCTTATGAGCTTTCATGCCTTGATTAGCCTCAGTCATTGCTTACTTGCTGCTGTTGTTAACTGTCATCCCGTCCCCTATCACCATTTGCATGCTATGGTTCGAATTTTTCTGGGGAATGTTGGGAATTTCAAGGGTTGAAGTCGAATTTTCGACTGTTTGGGGATGTCAATGCTGTCACATGCTGATTTCGTGCTGTTTTAGCCTTTGTTAGCCATTATTTTCTTATAATACCCCCGACCTTTGCTTACGGATGGAGTCTAGTACTTTACCTACTACCGCACCACCTCTAGTCCGTCTTTGAGTGAGACAAAGGCCCCCGTTTGCCCCACGCCTCCGCCTTAGTCACCACCGATGCCCCAGTTTTTCTAGTTTCAGCCGCAGGGACGTTTTGCTCCAGCTAGCTCACCAAGTAGCTCGATTCAGCTACCACTTCCTCTACGGTCACCACCACAGCTAGCACTTTGCTAGTCCCTCTTCGATGGTGACCACAGCACCACTACCTCTCCACCACCTCTACTCTTACACTGTGGCGGACTCACCAGAGTCGCAGCTGCCTTGTAGTAGCCCCGGTTCCTCACACCGTCGCTTCACGGCTTCGCTTTGAGTTCCGAGGTCGGGTCGTAGATGGGCCCCGAGCCGCACCACTCCAGTCACCTCTACTTCCGCTCCTAGCACTTCTACAGCTGCTGCTTTCTACTTCGACACGATCACGGTCCGAGGTGACACTTCCCTCGACCCTCACCTGGATTACCCGCAGTACTTTTCCTTAACGCCTTACATCGTAAGAAATTTTATAACCTGCTTCGCCGTGTGCATGTACCTTCCCGATTTCTAGAGAAATCGGCGCTTGAGAGACTCGGTATCTACGAGTCGGTTTGTGAGTTACTTCGGGGCACGGGGATGGCCGGGCTCATCACTATGAGCGACCGTACCTTTTTAGAGCTGAGCCTCGAGTTTCTAAGCTCTTTTAACTTCTCCCCCGGGGCACACGAGGCTGACCCCGATAGTTCTTCAGTGTCCTTCCGGTTGTTTAACCGGACCTTCCCGATGACACTAGGGGAGTTTGGTAGGTTACTTGACCTTTCCTCTACGGGCTTGACTGCTGCCCCGAGGAAGGTCTACCGTCAGCTTTGGCGGTGTCTGGCCTAGACCACTTTTAGGGAGCGAAAGCCCCATCAGGCCCACCTTCCCCCTGTTCGCTGTTTCCTTAGACTGATGGGGAGCATTATTTTCGGCCGAAAGGAGCCGAACAACATGACCAACACCGAGCTCTCCATCCTGGGCGGTTACCTAAACATCGACTACGAGAGTCCTTTTACCCTCAACATAGCTTATTTGACCACCCGGTACCTTCTGAGCCAGGGGAAGAAGGAGACGGGAACCATTCCTGCGGTGGCATAGCCACCATTCTTGCCCGGCGCCTTTTCTCCGTTTGGCCTCGTGACCTGCAGTACCTCGAGGGAGAGAGGCTACTGAGTCTGGACGCCATGCTTTCTCGCATTTGGCCGACCCAGCACTACCGGACTTGGAAGATTGACGGCTCCTTGTCCGTAGACTTACCTTGTGACACTCTCCCCGTCTTGAGCCCCTTCCTATCGTTGCCGGGGGCCCGTCCGCCACCACTACCTCACCTTCTCCTTCCACCTGCACCTACTCTGCTGTACCCGCCGCCAAGAAGCGGCGTCTTGAGACCGGGAGAGGGGTCTACCCCTTCGAGGGAGTGCCCACCTTCCACGGCTACTCCCGATCCGACCCTACTCCCACTCCTACTCCTACCCCCACTCCCACCGACTGACACGACCGAGCCGGTCTTACTGGCTACTTTCGTACCACCTCCTCCCTTTGTGGCGCCCGCGGTCATGGACCAAGGGGGCGCCGCTTACGGTTTGTTGCTTGAGATTGCAGCGCGTCAGGCTCGTATGGAGAGGGACATGGCTCTTGCCTTGCATCCTCCTCGTACGAGTACCACTTGCGCGACACGATCGATTCCGAGGGTTGGCCACACCCTTCCTTCTTCCGGTTCCCACCTGAGGGGTACCCGGAGTCTGCTGACGAGGAGGAGGACGAGGACCCGGAGGTGGCAGTGGAGAGAGCTCGAGCTGAGGAGCGGAGGAGGAGAGAGGAGGAGAGAGACCCGAGTTCGGGGTGGAGAAGATCCGTGATGCAAGATGGATTTACGACGATGAGTAGCTACTTGGTCTACTAACTTCCCCTTTTAAAATTTGGTTTGGGAATTTCGTATTTTGTATGTATCTTCTACTCTTCTATTTTGTCTCCTTTTATTTATTGTTTTTATTTTATTATTGGTTGTATATTCCCGTTCCCCCGTATATATCTGCTGGTGTATGCTGGAGGACAACGAGGGCGTTGTCCGTTTTGGTTTGGGGAGGGTATTGCATCCTTTTGAGTCTGCATTTGCATCTGTTTTTGCATTCACATTTATTTTTCAGCTTTGCATTGTTGTTTATTTCATTTAAAAAAATCAAAAATCCAAAAAAATTAGAAAATTTCAAAAAAATTAAAAAAATTTCACGTTTATTTTTGCATATAGGTTGAGTCGGAACGGTAGATTTCTGTGATGATAATGCACTATAACTTGTCTTTATACTTGAGCCTTGCACTTTCATTGATAGTTATTAGCTTTGTCATACGCATAGTCTACGAGTTTCTGTTCAAATATAGCTGACTGTTTAGACTTGACCTGATAAATTGGCAAACTACTTGAAAAATTTTGAGATATTAGAGCCATAACTGGTGACACTCATGACCAGTTCATTAGGAATTGAGAGTAGTACTCCTTGCAAAGCATGTTCGTCTCTTTTGCACTTTTATGACATTCAATTTCTTGTCAAATGCACATATTCGAGTTTGTGGTTGGTGTCACATGCAGGGAGGTGCTTGCAAATTTCCCTTTCCTTATATTTTTCACCCATTTAGCTCCACATTAGCCAAAACTTGCCTTTTTGACCCATTAGCTACATTCCAAACTAAGCCTGCCTAGTCAAGCTAGTTAATATGTTCTTTTGTGGTATGTTTTCCCGTTGCAATTTGGCCCATATTTCTGTGTTTTGGAGTTGGTGGAAATTAAGGAGGGGAGTATGAAAAAAAAAGAATTGAAAAAGAAAAAAAAAAGGAAAGACGTAAAAAAGAAAGAAAGAAAAGGGAAAAAAAAGAAAAAAAAAAGAGAAAGAAAAGTTGGAACGTGAATCAGGAAGAAAAAAAAAAGGAAGTTTGAAAAAAGAGTTGTTTTATTTGAGTTAGTTTTTTCAGACGGTATTAAAAAAGGAAAGTTTGTGACCGTCTGACTCCTCCGTTTTATCCCATTATTTTTGAGGAGATTGTGTTTTGAGTCTAGTGAGTTTTGTGACAAAAGAAGGGCACTTGTACTTAGTTTTTCAGTCAGTTGAGATTCGGATGGTCATTATTATGGTCCTGTAGGAACTAGCTTGACGCTTTTACCTCCACATTACCATAACATGTTTTGCCTTTTCTCACCTGAACCTCACTATTCCCATATTAGTTGTAAGCCTTCGGCTGTGACGCACATTATTGGTTGGAATGTGTGCATTAGTACTTGAATTGTCTTTCATTTTTGTTGCATGCATGCTATATAGGTTGCAGTTAGGTGAGTGACTGTCTTTTCGTACCTCTTTTACATATATCATTCACCTTTGCTTTATGAGAGAAGAGTGACCACGAGAGAGTCCGATTTTGTTGGTCTTGCAAGGTCGATAGGTTGGCTATATTTCTGAACAGCTTATAATTCGTTTGCGTATTGACTGCTTAGCTTTAACTGTTAGTTTTTGTTGCATTAAACTGGTTCAAGTAGACAAGTTAAGCTAGCTCTGAGTTATCATTTCCGTTCCATTAGTTGCATTTTAAGTTTAATCGAGGACGACTAAAGGTTCGGTTTGGGGAGATTTGATACGTGCCTAATATATAGTCTTTTTAGCCTATTTCAGCACGTATTTCTATGTATTTTTATACTGTTTTTATGGTATTTTGCCCCGAATTGGCTACTTTGGTTCGTTTTGTCCATTTTGTAGAAATGAACGCGAAAGTAGTGGAATCGTACTCTTTTTCGTCCTTTTTGCATGCATTTAAAGGAGACGGGATCTGTCCAGAGTAAGATACTGCGTTGGGAAGCGTCATGGCACGGATTACGAGGCATCGAGTGGTTTTTACGTCTCCCATTGGTCGATCGAGTAGAATTCTACTCGATCCTTAGCCTGCAGAACGACCAGTTACTCGATCGAGCACTTTTCTACTCGATCGAGTAGATTTGCTGAGGTGTTTACTCGATCGAGTGGTTTTAATCCACTCGATCGAGTGGTTTCGCTGTTATGGGCCTTTAATTAGGCCGTGTGTTGTTTATTTCGCAAAACTTAATTGCTTTTCCTATTTAAACCTACGTTAACTAGGTTATTAGACATCTTTTTATCTATTCTTTTTATCTATCAAGAAACTTTACTGCGTTACTTTGTTTCCACTGTAACCTTACTTTGGGATTATTCTTGCTCGGATTTTGTGTTCTTTACGCCGGATTCGCATTGATTGTAATTCCTCTCTTTTCCTTTAATAATAATTAATCCTTTGTTGTTTTAATTGCTTGTTATTCCATTTAATTCCCTTGCCCTAATTTCTCTTTACGCTTTTTACTTGTTATTTCATAATGTTTACTACTAGAAATCTATCTGTTGTTAGTTTAATTAGCGACATGAGTAGCTAAACCCCTTTCATGTTGGGATTAGGGGATCTGTGGTAGGAAAGTGACGATGTAGTAAATGAAACAGATGAAATAATTACGAGACTCTGTCACCATAGCAATTTAACTGTATTTATTCAACTTAGTTGAGTGCACACTTCTGAGTTAACCTTTAATCTGGCTAAAATTAATCCTTGATCGAAAGATTGGACTAAATAGGCCTGCTATGAACAGTAGACTACCCTGACGAGAATGAAAGTTAAGTTAGCGGTATTTTAGGATAGAAAGTGGATCGAAAGGACCTTTCAACATCCGTCTTACATTAATTCGTCTGAGTCATTTACAGCTAAGTCACTAGACTACCGTAGTAAACCGAAATCCTGACATGTCCCTCTCTATCTGATAGTTTTATCCTTTTTCTCTGCTTTTATTGCTCTTACCCTTTATTCCTCTTTCCTTTAAATCTCGTAGTTTAGATAACAAATCAAACAACCCCCCCATTTGTGACCAAATAGACGGACTTCTACGATTATCTTGCCTCCCTGTGGAGATCAACCTGACTTCCCTAGCTATATAGTTAGTTGAGTTAGTTTATTTTTGACAGGTATACGACAGACGTATCACTCTTTGACAATTTTTTATCGTCCTAATGTTGGATGAGTGGTAAAGTGTGTTCCAAAACATCGCCCTTGAAATCGAACCTATGCATATATGCTAGCATAAGAACTATTACGCATCCACTGACAGTTGACTTTCCCCCTTCTTTGAACACCCTAACACTTCTAACCATTCCCTCAAATACGTATTCACACCAATCAAATTGGCTTATCCTTGTCACATGCTCAACAGCCTTTACCAGTGCAACTCCAGAGATTTATTTGAAGACGGTGCTAGGAAAATAGACATGCTATAAATTACAAACATTCTTTTAAATTCATCTCCAGCATCATTACATTCCATCAGTCTTTCATGAATATCTTTGACCATAATTGGAGCTGAAGTACTCTCCAATCCAAACTTTGCCCTCCATGCATTTTTCAGCTTTGTGTCTGTCACAGCAGTGGTGTTTCCCATGTGAGCGACGTCCACTTTGCGACCTTGTCGAGGAAGTTGAAATATGTCATGCACATCGTCTTTCGTCAACAGAAAATCAATTTTTTTTTGTTTTGAACATGTTGCTTGTGTGATCAAATGCCTTCAGCAGCAATTTCAGAATCCCATGTGGAATTTTTGTTAGTTTAAACTCTAACAATCCACCAAAGCTAACATCAGAAACAACCTTCTTTTGTTCTTCATTTAAGTTGGCAATCAACTCAACCAATTTCAGTGGCCTACATTTAGTTTGAAATGGTTACACCTTCTTCTTTTTGATCTCAGGCTGCTCTACCTCTGCATCCTGTACCACTAATTCGGCATCTTTGTTTCTATCAGTCTTTGATTTCTTTGTTGATGGTTGGCCCTTTTTTTTGTTGACGGCATGATGCTCTTCAACTTCATCCTGTAACACCATTTCGTCAGCTTTACTTTTATTTTCATTACCATTTTTTGACCTCTTGGTTGGTTGTTCAACCTCATCATTTTTTTATTTCCTCTTTCTCCTGTATGTTTTTTCAGGTTGTTTAGAAGCTGTCAAGTCCATTCTGCTGAATCAATATCACACTTCATTAGAAATAATTTCACACCTTATTCAAAACCACATCACTATTGTATGTCACTGGTAATAACTATTTTTAAAGGAGTATACAGTTTCGTATTTCTGTAAACACTATCAATAATAGAAGTACACAAAATTCATGAAGATTGAGTACCACTAATATTCAGATTCAATATCAGACCATACAAGTAACAGTATTACAAGTTTGTCTTTCTCATTGCCAACACATATATCAACGTTACTCATTGTACTGAACAGAAACTTTCAATTCATGGACCTCATTGTCAAACAAATTCAATTCAGTGTTATGAAATTGTACTCGTTCACATTTAACCAAACGTTTAACCCTAATTTTCGCGATTCAAACAATTTGTAACCGTTATTTTGACAAATACACATTTTGAACTTTCAATTTCACAATCGAACAGTGTTGAAACGAGTAATTAAACGGTTTAATATAATAAACAGTTTTTTAACCAGTTTTAACACTAATTTTTCACAAATAAACAATGTTGAACTTTGAATATCACAATGGAACAGTGTTTAAACATAAATTTCTTCATTGAATAGGTTAAAACTTATTCTTAATTGATAAAAACAATACTAAATACTAATTTTGCACTTCGAACAATGTCGAACCCTAATTTTTCGCACGATCGACAATATTCAACGCTAATTTAGCGATTTAAAGAAAAATATGTAATTTCAATCAGTAATAAAAAACATTCAATTAACAACTACGAAGTTGTACAATTATATGAAAATTATTGGAAATTAACGATGTTTATCAATAATTTTGATACTTAAACTAACAAATACTCGATTTTAACAATGATTTCACTAAAATTGAAGTCCTCGAGAGAATTAAGACAGAAATTGTACCTGGTTTCCAGTCAAAATGCAATTGAATTGAACAATGGTTAGTATTTCTTCGTAAATTATTGTTGATTTGCGTTAATAATCGGGATTTTTTGTGGTTTTTTGAGTTTTTAGAGAGAGAAAGTGAGAAGTCGAAAAAACTGACGCGCGGTTATGAATTTCAAAAGGCGTGCGTGTTTGTTTTGTTACCTTTTTTTTAAGTGATATTGTTTAGTTTATTGCGCGATATTGTATCCGTTACTCAATCCTCAAATATTTAGGGGTTCTCACCAGATCCCGACTCTCTCTCTCTCTCTCTCTGTATATATATATATATATATATATATATATATATATATATATATAGTATAAGGATCATCAAAGTCCCCTTAGATGACTTGAGTCCCTAAGTTCTCATCCTACCCATTAGATCTCAAAAGATGGGTGGTTGAGATTAAAACCAAAAAAAGGCCATTAAGGAGATAATAAAACACTTTCTCTAATACTCACCATAATTATTCACTAATTTACTATATATAACTTTTCTCTCACCCCTTCTTTCTCATCTCACACATTTCACTCCCCTCATCTCATCCAAAAACCCAAATAATCCTCTCATCTCTCTCAAACCTAAAAAACCAAATAAATCAAAAACCCAAAAAAACCAAATAAATCAAAAACCCAGAAAACCAAATAAATCAAAAGCACAATAAATCAAAAGAAATCTCACACTCCTTTCTTCCTCATTCACCACCACCTCCCACCACCCCACCCGACACTAACACACACTACCCACCACTGCCAAAAACACAATAAATCCAAATAAATCTCACACTAATTTCTTCCTCATTCACCACCACCGCCCACCACCCCACCTGACACTAGCACACACTACCCACCACCGCCGCCTACCCCACAACCAAGACGTTTTTTTTTTTTTGGTTGATTTTTCTATTTGTTATTTTTTGTTAGTCTTTATTTAATCCTATATGTTATTTTTTTCGTTTTGTTATTTATTTTCTCAAATCTAGTGTTGTCATACATTATTTTATTTTTTTTCAGATTTTAGGGTTTTCAAATCTCCTTTTCTTTTTTTGTAAGATTCTTTTATTTTGTTTCTAGATCTACTAAAATAGATCACATATAATGTGTTCCTTTTCATTCTAAATCTAATAAATAAAAATAGATGTTTGAAAAGTTATTATAATTCAAGTTTGTATAAAAAAATGACTTAAATGACTAAAGTTACACCGTCATGGACTAAAGTTATATTGTTATGGACTAAAGTTATACTAAGACTAAAATTATATAAATTTGTCTACAAAAAGATTAAAGTTACACTATTATGGACTAAAATTACAGCGTCATGGACTAAAGTTACAATCACAATCAGAAAAACTAAAGTTACATAAACTCAAAAAAATGTATAAAATGGAATATACAAAATGAACTATACAACTAAAGTTATAGTATTATTGACTAAAGTTACACCTTTCAAGCATTAAATTTATATGAATTCAATTAATATGTCCAATGACTAAATTGATTTTGAATATATAAATTTGAATTTATATAATTTTAAGTCAATTTGATATAACTTTAGCATTTGACGACTGTAACTTTAGTCCAAAAATGTGTAACTTTAGTATTTTATTTGTGAAACTTTAGTCCAAATTTGAGGAACTTTAGTCCTTTTTTATAAACTAATTGAAATTTATGTTGTAAGTTTAGTCCCAATGTAACTTTAATCATTTTTTCTATAACTTTAGTCCTAAATTGTATAATTTTAGTCCAAAATCGAGTAACTTTAGTCCAAATTTAAATTTCAAACCATAACAATATAAATTCAAATTAATATATCAAATGACTAAAGTGATTTTGAATATATAAATTTGAATGTAACTCCAATATAGAAGATATGTAACTTCAATAAGAATGAATGTAACTTTATCCCCCAACTAACATACACCATACTACCACCACCACAACACACCACCAGTATTTATTAAAAAAAACTAAAGAATGTAAATTTTTTTTAAAAAAAAAAAAAAATCTAAAACTTAAAAAAAATAACATTAAAGTTTATGTAACTTTAATATTTAAAGGGTATAACTTTAGTCGTAAATAGTGCAATTTCTTTTTTTAAAAAAAAACAAGATCTATAATTTTAACACAAAATAATATGTAACTACAAAAATCAAAAAACCAAAAAAAACCAACAATACTAAATCTAAAATAAACTCAAAAAGTAGATCTTAAAAAATAAAATAACCAAACAGAAATTAAGGAGATTTGAAAATATTAAATAAAATCATCACATCCACCCAAAAAAACCGACACACACTAAACCCAACAACAAACCACCACCAACAACGAACGAATGTCGAAAACTAGATCAAAACCAACAATAAAATAAAATAAAATAAAATAACCGAAATAAAAAATCTGAAAATATAAATAACTAAATCTGAAATTATAAGATAAAAAAACAGATCGTTTCTTTTAAAGAAGCAGATGGGAAAGGCGAGGAGGTTGTGGTGTGGTGGTCGTGGCAGGACGCCGTCAGTGGCAGGAGGAGGGACGAGATCTTGGATGTCTTTGTTGGTTGCAGTGGCGGCGGCGGCAGGTCAGAAGGGTGGTTGGAGGTCGTTGATGTGCCGTGGCTGGTCGTGGTGTGTCGAGGGCTGCGGTGATGGTGCGGTGGGTGTATGTTTGTGTCGGGTGGGCTTGTGGGTGGTGGTAGTGGGGAAATGAAATATGAGTTTGAGTTTTTATTTTATTTTGATTTGTGAAATGGGGAGATTTTTTTGGGAAATCTGGGAATGAAATGGGGAGAGTAATGAGAGAGAGAGAGACGTGAGAAATAGAGAGATGGTCAGGGTGTGATAATGAGAGGAGAGGCTGACTGATTAAGGGAAATTGATTGAGTTAAGGAGGAAATTAGGGGAGAGTCATTTGTAGCCCTCCATTTAGATCTAATCTCAGCCCTTCATCCACTCCATCCAAAGGCCTATAAAAGGACTTAGGAACTCAATAGATGTAAAGGACTCATTTGAACCTTACTCTCTCTCTCTCTCTCTCTCTCTCTCTCTCTCTATATATATATATATATATATATATATATATATAGTATTGGGTTCATCTAAGTCCACCCACAAACCTTGAGTCCATAAGTCCTCATCCAAGCCTTTGGATGAGGAAGATGGGTGGCTTAGATGAAGTTTCCTAAATGAAGATTAATTAGCTAATCTAACTCTCTCTCTCTACTCTTTTTAATTAATCACTAACTCATCTCAATTAACCACTAATTAAATATATATACCTTTTCACTCATCCATTTCTCTCACCTCTCACACAATTTCATTCCTCCAATCTCCCTAAAATCTAAATAAATAAAAAACCTCCAAAAATCACCCAAAAAAAAAAACCCAATAAAACCCCAATAAAATCACCCCAAATAATTCACCCTCTCTCCCACTAATCACCACCCCAACCCATTACACACCACCCCACCCAACACCCCACCCGCACACCCACCACACCACCCACCACAATCGTCACCAACCATCCCGCCACCGCGCCGCCGCCACCTTCCTCCTTTCTTATTTTTTTTTCCCGGTCAGATCTGAAGTTCCTGTTTTTTTATTTATTTATTTTTTTTTTCCGAGTAAATTTGTGTGTGGTGTTGTTGTGATGGTGGAGATGCGAGTCTTTTCTAACAACCGTCACCAACCACACGCCGTCACCTTCCTTTTCGTTTTTTTTTCCCGGTCAGATCTGAAATTTGTGGGTTTTTTTTTTTTTTTTTTTTTTCTTCGTGAAGTTGTGTATGTTGTTATTGTGATGGTGAAGATGTGAGTCTTTTTTAAAAACAAATACCAAATGTTGTTTTTTTTTTATAAAACAATTACTATATTTTAGTCATATAGTATGTGACTTTTTTTTTGGAAATCTTTTTTAGTGTTATTGTGTATATTATTTACATTAGCATATTTTAGATCTATTTTTTTTTAAAAGAAATTGTGATTTTTGTTATAGATTTAGTTTTTGAAAGAAAATTATGATTTGTTTAATTTTAGATCTAAAAAAAGATCTCAATAAGTTGTTTAATTTTAGATCTTGTTTAATTTTGTGAGATCTTTGTATTAAAATTACATTTTTCTCTATTAGAATTACACTTATTAAAATTACACTTTTCTCCATTAAAATTACACTTTTTTCTATTAAAGTTACATTTTTCTCTATTATTAAAGTTACACTTTCCTCCATTAAAATTACACTTTTGTTGCTTAAAATTACACTTTTGTCTGTTAAAATTACACTTTTTTCGGTTAAAATTACATTTTTTTTCTGTTAGAATTACACTTCTTCTGCTAAAATTACACTTTTTATCCTTGGAATTACACTTTTTTCTGCTAGAATTACACATTTTTCGATTAAAATTAAACTTATATCTATTAAAGTTAAAGTTACACTTATTTCTATTAGAATTATACTTATTTCTATTAGAATTACACATTTTTCGATTAAAGTTAAAGTTACACTTATTTCTATTAGAATTACACTTTTTTCTACTAAAATTACAGATTTCTCTATTAAAGTTACAGCTATCTCTATTAAAGTTACATTTTTCTCTACTAAAGTTACACTTATATCTATTAAAGTTACACTCTTAAGGACTACAGTTTTACTCTCAATGGACTCATGTTATATGTTTAATATGGACAAAAGTTACACTCTCAATGGACTAAAGTTACACTCTCAATGGACTGAAATTATACTTTAATGGACTAAAGTTACACTTTCAATATGGACTAAAGATACACTCTCAATGGACTAAAAATACACTTTAATGGACTAAAATTATACTTTAATGGATTAAAATTACACTTTAATGGACTAAAATTACACTTTTAAAAGACTAAAGTTACACTTATAAGTCACTCAATTCACAATGAGTTGTGTTAAAATTGGAAAAATTCAAAATAATATTTGTCGAAAAACTGAGTTACACTCGTAAAACGCAAAATATATTGTAAATTTGCTTCAAATTTTCAAATTTCAAAATAAAATCCGTCAAACCGCAATTTTTTCCGTTGAAATTACACTTTTTCCGTTGAAATTACACTTTTAAAACAAGAAAGTGTAGTAACATTTGTATAAAGTTTCAGGTCAAAAAAAAAAATTATGCTCAAAAAATTTTTTGTGTATAATTAATCCATTAGTGAATGTATAATTAAAGCTAGAGAGATAAAGTGGATTAATTAGTGTATAGGAAACTCATTAGTGTTAAGTATGCTTTTTTGCTTTCAATCTCAACCATCCTTAGTGGGATATCTAAGGGATGTAGTGAGGACTTAGGGACTCAAAATATATGGTGGACTCATAAGAACTTTGCTATATATATATATATATATATATATATATATATATATATATATATATATATATATATATATATATATATATATATATATATATATATATATATATATATATATATATATATATATATATATAGAGAGAGAGAGAGAGAGAGAGAGAGAGAGAGAGAGAGGGGTTCTTGTAAGTTTTGTTTCTTAGGGTGAGTTGTGAGTTTGTGCTTGGAAATCTCAGCCACTAGATTATATTAGAGATGAATGGTCAAATTCTAATCTTACCTGTCATATAAAATCAGTCGTTTACTTATTTTCTCTTTTTTCTAGTGCTACTCTTTTTTTTTTTTTTTTACTTTAGTTTTTTTTATCTTCTTTTTTTACCTCGTGTTATTATGCTTTTTTTTACGACTTTGATTTTTTTTTTCTCTTATGTTTTTCTCTAATTTTTTCATTATGTTACCTTTTTTTTTTGTACCAATTTTTTTTTGTACTTTAATTTTTTTTAATCCTATTTTTTACCTCGTGTTATTACGCTTTTTTTTACTTCAATTTTTTTACGACTTTGACTTTTTTTTTCTCTTGTTTTTTTACCACGTGTTATTGTGCTGTTATTGTTATTCCGCTGTTATTGTGATGTTATTCTGCTGTCACTTTGATTTTTTTATGACTTTGATTTTTTTTTTCTTTTTTTTACCTGGTGTTATTGTGCTGTTATTCTACTGTTATTCTGTTGTTATTGTGATGTTATTCCAGTGTCACTTTGATTTTTTTACTACTTTGATTTTTTTACTCTTTTTTTACCACATGTTATTGTGCTGTTATTCTAGTGTTATTGTTATTCTGGTGTTATTGTGATGTTATTCCGGTATCAATTTGATTTTTTTTACTAATTTTGATTTTTTTACTTTTCTCTACCACATGTTATTGTGCTATTATTCTGGTGTTATTGTGATGTTATTCCGGTGCCACTTTGATTTTTTTAACTACTTTGATTTTTTTACTCTTTTTTTTTACCATGTGTTATTGTGCTGTTATTGTTATTCTGGTGTTATTGTGATGTTATTCCGGTGTCACTTAGAATTTTTTTACTACTTTGATTTTTTCCTCACATGTTATTTTGTTATTATTCTGGTGTTATTGTGATGTTATTCCGGTGTCACTTTGATTTTTTTTACTACTTTGATTTTTTTACTCTATTTTTTTACCACGTGTTATTGTGCTGTTATTCTGGTGTTATTGTTATTCTGGTGTTATTGTGATGTTGTTATTCCGGTGTTTCCTTGATTTTTTTTACTATGATTTTTTTTTACTTTTTTTTTCTCGTGTTATTGTAGTGTTATTGTGGTCACTAGTAGAAAAAAGTCCTATTGACATCGCCACAATGACATCGCTTATAGTTGAAACGATGTAAATATTCGTAATTAACATCGGTTCTTTCAATAACTGATGTTAACCGGTTGAAATTTTTTTTATATCGGTTACTTTTACAAAATAATGTAAAAAAAATATTTGTGCCATCGGTTTTTTTAAAAACCGATGTAAAAATTCTCATTAACATCGGTTTTGACATAAACGAAGTAAAATAATTAGGTTAATGTACAGTATTCATCTCCCTAAACCGATGTAAAGGCATTCATCCCCCTAAACCCTAACATTGAACACCCCCACTAGAAATCAGATTACCCATCTCCTTTTACAGTTAACACATCATTTTAGCTTATCCTCGCGACCATATCGCTGCACCGTCAACTTCGCTCCAACTACCACGAACCGTCGCGCTTGCCAACCACTATAGTCGTTTGCTATCCTTCCAAATCAGGTGCGTTTTCCCTCTTCCTTTTCTCTATTTTTCCTTCTTAGTTTTTCAGAATTTATTAGGATTATTGGTAATTTATTGATTGTAATAATATCTAATTTGGGTGTTAGGGTTTATATCGATTTAGGGATTTAGGTAGAATATGAATTAGGGTTAATTTATGGCATGGTTGGTGCGATCAGTTTATGTATAATTTGAATTAGAGTGAATTTACGGCCTCATGTTAGGTTTTTTTGTGTCCTTGCTTTGCTCCCTTGGTTTGATGCCATAGTTGTTCAATTGTTGAATTATGCTCATCGGTATGTGAAATCGCCAGGGCGAAAATTGGGGTGCATTAGAATGTTGTGTGCCTTATCTGAATGTCAGCAGACGAAGGAGGTGGTAGATTACTTGGATAATCTGAAGAATTATGAAAAATTTGGAGTACCGGAAAATGCTGGTACTGATTCAAGTGATGGTTTTGACTTGGGTCGTATGAGGCGCTTGATGGACTGCCTTGGTAATCCACAGTCTAAATACAAGGTTATATTATGTGTATCTGCTTTTCTTGCTTCAGTTTATTATGTGCACATACGACGAGTATGAGAGTATGTAGTAAGGATCTTTGCATGGGTGAGGAATAAACGCTGATGTTGGTAAATTATGACATTGCATTATCCAGACTTCCAGAGCTATATTGAACTCCGGCGTACCCAACTTCAAATTTTATTATACTATATGCTGGCCTAACAAATTTTTGGATATTGTTGTTTGTAGTTCTGAGTTTCTGTTTTTGTTGTTCCTAAGTTGGTGCACCTTAACTGTTTAGTCGAATTTGTCGTCTCTCTTAAAGTCAGTTAGTCTAAGATTAGCAATGCTTACCAATCTGGCAGTATACTAGACCATTAAAGTTTTAGGGGGTGGTGTTTGGTTGGGTATTTGGAATGGAATGAAATGGATTTCATCCAATCAAGTGTTTGGTTGACCCCTTTTGGAATGGAGTTTGATTCCCACGGGGTTCTAAATTCATTCTACTCCATGATTCTAACTCCATTTCCCCACATCCAAACCCTATTGCAATAGAAAATAGGGGGGAAATTATGTGTTAACCCCAAATAATTCCAGCACCAAACAATTCTCCATTGATATCCTCTTGATTAGCCTTCAATTTTCTATTTTTTTGTTGGATTATGGCATACGCTCATGTCAATTGGCCTTCGATTTTCTAATTTTTTTGTTTGATTATGGTGTACGTAGCACTGGCAGTGCACTTCAATTATGATGAGTTTTTGTTTAATTAAAAATTTCGTACTTAGTAATGGTATTTGTTCGTACATAGTATTACACTAGTAGTTCAACATGAATGGTATTTACAATCCATTTCAAGATCAAACCAAACAAGCATTAACAAGTATGGGGTTCTAACTCCATACCTTATTGGTATTAGAATCCATTCAATTTCATTCCAATTGTTTGAACCAAACGGCCTAGAATAGTTTGCTGATAGGGTGTCATTTTTCTTTAGAATATTTGATTATGTAGTTTGTTTTTTAATATTATTCCATAATTATGAGTTTACAAGTTATGATAAAAAGTTTGTATTTAATAATATATGTGCAGTAGAGGAACCATGATTTTTTAGTGGGATGACAAAATTGTATGGCACTGAATTAGTAAAACAATACTCCCTCGTTCCAATTATATGTTTACTTTTTATTTTCGTTGTGAGGGGTATTTTAATAAAATGTATACAAATGATTGGGATGGAGGTATGCGGTTATTAATCAGCTTTCTTATTCATTGTTTCTTTTTTTTTTTCAGCCGCTACCTGTTAAGCTTGGCCCTAGAATTCTTGGCGATAAATTTGATGGTATTCAGGTATGGGGTTACTTCTTGCCTGCTTGTTTAACTCTACTTTTCTATTTTCGACTACATTTCTCATCTTTTTTATTAAGCGCGTTTCCTATTTACTGAAATGAAATTATCCAATAATTTTCTACTCTTTATGCAGTTGCCAGAGAAATTTATATGGTATATGAAGTATATACGTGAGTAATTTAACTATTTGTGTGGTTATTTGTTAGATTAAAAATCTCTGTTAGAATTGAATTTAATCTTTTGATTAGGGCATGATTAATCCACTTTCTTAATTGGATTTAATCTTTCTCGATTTGGCGCATGGTTAGAATTTGATTTAATTTTTCCATTTATGCTTTAAGTACTTCACCTGATTAATTACTGATATAGTGATATGGCAATATGACATTGAGAAGGATTTAGGTCAAATTGAGATTCATTATTAGGTCGTAAATCCGAATCTCACTGTATCCTTGCGATAACTCTTCATAGCATTCTGCATTATGAAATCTCCAAAAAAAACTCAGAAACTTGAATTCCATGATTTCACACATGTCGTGTTTTCTTTGCTTGCTTGTTCTTACTTTTGGCTAGCTGTAAAGGCGCTATCTCCGCTGCTGAGTCCTGGACAAGAATATAAGCCCTCTCCTGGATTCTTTCTTTTACCAGTTTGCAGATCAGGCTTTGTACAAAATCACTGCATTCGGCTGTATGAATTTAGTATTTGTTGTGAGTGTGCAGGCTCTGTAGCAGCATCTCATTCCCGTCATTTGAGTTTCATTTCCTGGCTTGTTAATGCAGATTATAGTATTTTGAACCTTATTTCTGTTTGGACGTATCTCGTCAGTGGAAGCTTGTCCGAGATCTTCTCTTTGGGATCCTCAAACTGGAAAGCCTCTAGGAAACCCACTTGTGTTGAGATAGACTTAGAAAAGGTATCTCGATTTATTCTCTTAATCTTTTTAGTTTCTTCTACCTCTAGTCCATTTTTTTTTGCTGCGTGTTTCAAGTTAAGAAATGGCTACTCAACAAATGAATCCATTTTTTTGTAGCGTGTTTCAGGTTCAGAAATGGCAACTCACCAAATGAATAAGGTTCCAAGAGTTTTGGTCGCTTCATTGTGTAAAGAACATCTAATGTATGGCTTAGTTTCGTAGAAATTGGAATTGAAAACATTTTAACATTTTTTTATCGTAGGAGCTAATAGTGTTCTAAACTACTTTTATGAATGGATGGAATTGTAATAAGTACGATATTTTTTTGGTATAGTAGATGGTTGTGTTTGAATTCGTGGATGCCGTGCGTATTTTTTGTATTGACAAGTGAATATTAAGGACATATATTTGTATGTCCTTGTCAGCCGTTTACTTGCTGTTGATTTTGTATAAATGTAGTGCTCGAGCAAAAGCAACCTGATTTTGTACAAAACGATGTAAAATGCCATTTACATTACATCAGTTTCAAACAAAAACCGATGTAATTGAGACACTATTGTAGATACCCGTATCCGTCGATATTGGAATTTATAGAGAACCCGACAAACACCCGATGATGATAGGACACATGTATTCTTTAGTTGTCATTGTCATTATTTGGGTTCGTTTTACGATGTAGAATGGGCGTCGTCGATGAAGTATTTTATTAATTTAAATGATATTTAAATTAATGTTTTTTTAAATGAATTCATTTTATTAATTTAAATGATATTTAAATTAATGTTTTTTTAGTGAGTTCATTCTATTAATTTAAATGATATTTAAATTAAAGTCTTTTTAAAGTGATTCAATTTATTTTATTTTATTTTGAATTTATTTTCCCAAGTTTATTTTATTGAAAATAAAATAAATAATTGATTTGAAAAATCATTTTATGAATATATTTGATTTGAAAAATCATTTATTTTAATTTATTAATTGATTTGAAAAATCGATTTTAAAAAAGCGAAGAAAACTCGTTTTAAAAGCATGTTTTTGAGCTCGATTTTAGCTCGGTTTTTGGGCCCGTTTTCTTTACGACTTGGCACGAATATCGAGTACACTAACCAACCCAAGCCTCTACCCATCCACCCTTGTTCTAACCCCCTAACCACGGCCCAAATTCTCGTCCCAAACACCCCCCCAACAGCCCACGCTAAACCGAGCAGCCCCCTGTTTTGGCAGCTCAATCCCGAGCCCAAAACCCGCTCCAAACACTACCAAGACCCGTACCCATTAACCCTAACCCATACCCTAGTATCCTACCCATATTATCCTAGCTTAATCACCAAGAAAACCCCCCTCAAACCCTCACAAAAGCTGCTGGACAGCAGCCATACGGGATGAAGCCCGATTGCCTCTCCCTCTCTTTTAACCTACTTTAACTCCTTATAAATACCACCCCTTCACCATACATTCATTCCTCTAAGTTCTCCATACATCCTACCTTCACTCACAAGCTTTAAACCTCAGAAGCAAACCCTAATTGCCTCTCAAAAACCCTCCACAAAACCGACATCCAAACTGAAACAGTTTGTGTGTCCTCTTCTAAAAACAATTCGTTCCTCCATCAAACCTCCATCAAAATTCGAGTTTCTTGTTCCAAATTAACCATACAACATCCATCTACACATTAGACAAAGATTTACGAGCCAAATTGCCCTTGAGAGTACACGAAATCCCTCAAAAAACAGAGTGTTATACACTCTGTTTTCGCGGTTTGTTCCTCGTGTCTGTCCCGATTCTGTTTGTGCTCGTTTTTCGTGCCCAATAACTCAAAACGAGCAGGGGTTGCTTTAATATCTCTGTTCTCCTCTCTTTCTAGTTTTCAAAACATCTTTTAAATCGAATTTTTATCGTGAAACGAGGGAGAAATCGTTGTTTGAAAGTTGCTGTCCAGATTCGATAAAAACGCGTGTTTGCTTTATTCTTCGTCGACGACGGCCTCTCGAGATAAAATCTACCATCGATTACGATCCAAGACGGTGTCAACGATACATGTAGGTTGAGGGTGCATCAAATCCTCCTCTTCTCCCTTTTATTTCGTTTGTTTTATGCTCGTTTTTATTGTCTTTTTTTGTTTGTTTTTTCGTTTGTTTATCGATTGTTTTAAATTAACTATGAAACTAGTTAGTCCAAGTATGAGTTAAAGTACCACCATGAACACCCGCGTTGACTTGAGGTGGGAAAACAAACCGCTACATCAGTCGGTCGTACACCCCCGTCTCATTTACATATCCTCGTGTTCAAGGTAGGGCATAAATAAAACGATTGTCTAACTTTCTTCGCTTTTGACCCCTTTGTTATTTCGGCCAATTCGACATACCCTAGGGCCCGTTGTATGTTAGTTTAACCTCTGATTGTTAACCTATGACGTATTTAGATGACATTAAATTAATTTAATAATCTAATTAGACATATTAGGGTGCATCGACATAGCTTTAAAAATCAACTAACAATTCTGTAAATAATTGAACGCATCTCTCTTATCACTTGATTTCTCGCTAACATAGGAGTGCGTGATTAGCACCTTCCTATTAACACTCGACGAGTAAGCGTTAATCTTATGATATCTGACCTAATTGGACCCTTTAGGCCGTGTATAATACACCTTTGCGCGACAATCAATCAACTTTGTTTCTAACTCGTTTTCTAACTTGTTTCCTATCCCTTTTCGCAAACATTCGATCTAACCAATGAACTTAACTTAGGAACTAGGTTGACCTTATCTTGGCCGTTGGTTTAGGGCCGTTGGTTTGGGCCGTGGTTGGGTCGTGTCTCCCGTCTTTCTCGTTTCGTTTTTCTTTTCTTTTTACCATTTGTTCTTTGTTGTTTTGTAGCTTGTAATTTATAGTTTGTTTATCGAGTTGTAATCTTTCAAGTTTGTTTTCTTTTATCGAGTCAAATGATTTCTAAAAACCTTAGTCTTGTTTGGTTAGACGGTTGTTCCCCAATGCTTGTAGGAGCGTAGTAAACCGCATGTTGTTTAAAGCAACATGGCCCGGTTTATGCTAATGCATGCTTTGGTGCGTAGCCCTATGTCTAATTCGATGAGATTATGCGCGAGCACGCATTACGAGGAGTGACCCAAGGCCGTGGGTCATGTGAGCCGTGGGCCACCCCTCATGTGCACGGTTTTCTAGGCCAAACGGCCGTGTGTGTTGTCGTGTATTGTTTTGTATGTAGCATTTGTATTTAGATCGAGTTGTATCTTTAATTTGTTGTTGTGTCGGCATGAAATGCCTGGTTTGTAATAGGTAGATCCCAACGGCTCCCCCATTCCTCCTAAGCCGTGTTTGCGCATCTTTTATTTCAAATCAACCAACATGCTAAAACAACTTTGACAAAGTTAGTATTCATGCATTAAACGACATAGAAATTGTTGTCACATGTTAGGGTTTTAAAACGATGTTTGCATATCATATATCGTAGTAGCTATGACCTTGTTTGAAATCCATACTTGACTTAGTAGAGGCCGTTATTGACGGGCGGGGTTGGGTGTCCTTATGGGCTTCCCAACACGTACCCTCACCCCTTACTCAAGATCTATGGTTTGTGGATCCGTCTAAATACCATTGGATTACGAGAGTCATTCAAATCGAGTGATATAGGGTACAAGTCTTTATCTTTAATCACTCGTAGTCGATGGGCTTTATGCTTTTCGATGAAAGGTGTAAAGTTGACTTGAACGGTTCCAAGTTCCCAAAAAACTTGGTGGCGACTCTAATATGTCTTAATTCGATTCGAAAGAACCTCGAGTCGATTATGCCTGGTGTGGATCCCGCGGACGGAGTTTTCGAGGGCCTTGTCCACAGTTTGGCGACTCTGCTGGGGAAAAGAGGACTAGTTACACTTTGTTTCTAGGGTCTTTTCCTCCGAGGTGAAAATTGAAAAGAAAGTGTTGGAAAGTAAAACATTACTCATAGTGCTACGATTCATGCATAAACCCTTAAGGACTTGCCCGGGCCGTCCCCAGTTTTTCTTCGTGATGCGTGGGGGGCGACGTCCCACTATGCTAGGAAGCTGCACATTGCTCGCTTCCACTTCACCTCGCGTGGTTCTTGATGGTGGGGACGATCTTCTAGGTACTCTACCTTAAGACACCTTGCTCTATAAGACCGCAAAAGGATGGAGGGCATAGACCTTCTTGTAGAAGACTTGCCGAGACTTAGAGATGTCTAGGAGCATACATCCTTATAACATGAGAATGACAATGTGCAAATTGTTTTCCCGAGTCTTTTCGAAATTTCCCATGTCCTTTTCAAAACCGAACTTTTGAACAACTTACTTTCAAAATTAGCATGGTTTTAAAAACGCGAATGCTTTTGCCCAAATAGGACTAGAATTTTCGCCCAAAATGAGCTTTTATAAGCTGCGATGTCGCCCATTTCAAATCTCATTTTCGAATCAATCTTTCGTTTTTTCAAAATCAATCCAAAATGCCTCTCGAACCTCAACCAAGCATGAAATGCGTCAATTCGTGTCCGGGTCATGGCCGTGTTAGGCCGGGTGTGTTTCGTTCTAAGAGTCTAGAACACGACCTTGTTGGGTCACCCAAGCTCACCTCTTGGGCCTTGAGTCATGTTGGTCGACCTTTTGGTCTAGGATAGTCCACAAAAACGCCCAAGCTAGGCCATTTAGGGCGTTTCACCCGAACCTATGGGCTATGTTAGTCCAATCACGGGTTTGCCACCGAGTCCGGTTTATAACCGATTTATGACAGTTTGAGTCATGTCGTTTTGTCGAGTCTAAAATGAACCAAGGTCTAGATCCAACCGTGAGTCGAACCTCTGGTTAGTCAATCTCAAGTCGAGTCTTTGTTTGAGTCAAGTTGGGGTCGTGTCCTTAAGTGTGCAGGGGCTCTTACTTTAAATATTGACTCAGTACGGGGTTTTCTTGTAGAAAGGCCGCCAAAAACCCGACGCCAAGCAATGGAAGATGCTATCAACAAGCTCACCGATGCCGTGAACCTCATGATGACCCGAATGGATGCAATCGAATCTAAGCTGGGTGAAGATTCCCCTCCATCTACCCCACCTCTGACTGATCTGGAGAAACGGTTCAAGTTCATCGAAGACCGTTTGAAACTCTCCCAGGGGAAGAACATTCACTATGAAAATGCTAGGGCCTATGCCCCAGTTCAGGATAAGTTGCCCACGAACATGGTACTCACTGACATCCCAAAGTTCAAGGGCACCGAAGATCCAGTCCACCATGTTAAGGCCTATAAAGGGTACTTAGCACTGAAAGGAGTACCTGCTGAAATGCTCTCTGAAATTTTCGCTCAATCTCTGGGAGAACACCCGAAGGCGTGGTTCTATAATCTTGACCTTAAGAACTTCCCTACTTTCGAAGATATCACGGTGGAGTTCTGTAAGCACTATGCTGACAACGTTGAGATTCAAACCAACATAAGAACATTGGAGGTGATGACACAGAAAGAAAAAGAAGGTTTTACTAAATTCCTTGCAAGATGGCGTGCTGAAAGCGTGAAGTTAGCAAAGAAGCCTGACGAAGTTGAAATGGTAGATAAGTTCGTAAAGAATCTACGACCTATTTACCGCAATGCTCTGAAATACCAGAATTTTGGCTCTTTCAAAGAATTGATAAGAATCGGGATAAAGGTAGAAGATGATGTCATAAGGGCAGAGGTGAAAAGTCAAAGGGTACCAAGGGGCCTCATCGTCTAAGGCCAAGGCCCAAAGAACGACCCATATTGATGAAGCCATCAATCTCTTAGAAGGGCAATCGAAGAAGTCGCAGCGCCAAACACCTAGGGCATTCACCGATATCGGATGCACTTATACATACGCTCTCCAAAGGCTCATAGCCCAAGGAAAGTCAAGCCTATTGGTCCAACTCCGGACCCTCCCGATCAACAAGGTAAATGGTATAAACCAAATGCCCTCTTGTGCCTTTCATCAAGGGAAAGGCCATGATACTCAAAAGGTGCTATCGATCAAGCACGAAATCCAAGACATGATTGAGAATGGAACACTCCCGATCCCAACTGTTAAACCCAATAACATCACCAATCCATTTGGCGATCACTCTAACTTTGTTTATGTCGAAGACAATGTCGATTATTCCCATCTTATCCGCCCATGTCACTTGAAAGGGGTGTTCATCGGGAAAATATTTGTGGATTGCTCTGAATTCTTGCCAAACCCGAAGAATGAAATTCAAGTCGGGAGTCTTGCTCTAGAATGTACTCCTCTCATTAACGAAGTTAATAAAAGACAATTCAATTCACCAACCTTCATCACTGGCGTAGATCCTCAGAGGACTACCTCGGGATGGAGGCAGACCATCAAAGGGATCAAGGATCAGAGCCGAGCATCTAAGCTGACAGCTGAACAAGGGAAAGCTCAAGACCAGATTTGAAAAATTATGAGTCGGGATCTGTTTTATTTTCTTAGTCGAGTCGAGTCTAGGACTTTCTTTTCTTGAAGTTGAGTCGTTTGTTCCACGATGACCTAGGGTGTGTCCTAGGAATCGTTCCTTCGAGTCTTTTAAGCATTTGTCATTCCAATAAAAGTTGCAGTTTTGTTTCCCAATATGTCTTGTTTCCAATCCTCAATCATTCTGAAAGCATGATTAAATGCACAACACACTCAAAGGCATCCCTGGGGTAGAAATATGTCCCGTTTCAAAATGTAAGGTACAATAAGATTCCGTGTTTGATTCCTTTACCTATTCCATGTCTGGTGGTAGAAAACCTCCATTTGAACCAATGTTTGTGACAAGCTTTTGGATGATTCTATGACAAACCCGGACTAGCTCCTTGTTTCCCCTATAGATGATAGAAGGCAAGCCCATCCCCACAAAATCATCCCATCTCGAAGAGAGAAGATATCAACCCGTTCTAACAAGGAATTGTTAGTTCTTACCCAAATTAGTTGGCGAAGCCCAGTTTTCAAGGTGTATCCATTTATGACTAAGAGAATGAAGAGAAGATCATTTTCAAAGAGAGAAAAAAAAAGAGATGAAAAAGAATGAAAAAAATGAGAAAAAGAGAAAAATTGGAAAAATGAAAAAAAAATGAAAAAAGAAAAATGAAAGAAAAAGAAAAAAGAAAAAAGATGTTGAAGTTATTGCGGAATGCTTTTTGGTTGAATGTCGAAGTTACGGAAGCCAGAATTCAAGTCAAGTACCCATAGTTGAAGTTCAATGGGCGAAGCCCAAAGCTGAAGTAGTAACCTCTTTACCCTCTAAGTCCTTCCTGAGACAGTTACAAAGGGATAGTCGGGAATTTTGAGAATTATTCCGCTTGTGTTGTTACACCCAGCCTTTAGGGTCCAGACATGGAAATTTGAACCCACATCATTTTTCAACCCATTTGAGCTCGTGGTTCATCAAACCCGAGACAGCCATTCAAAACACATCAGCAGCCATAGCCCTTGGCCTTAGCATCACAAAACAAACCTTCAAAATGATGTTTAAGCATTCTAACTTGTTATTACCAAGCTCCACATCCCAAAAGATCCAAGCCTTTTACACCTAACCCCAAACACGGGATTTAATGGTACTTTACAGGCTAGAATGGGATATGACATGATACCTTAGGTGAAACCTTCGAGTGTGTACACACAATCAAAATGCCATGTTTATGCACCATGATCGAACTACGTCGGATTTGATTTCGCTCCACGCGAATACGTAGGCAGTCCTTCCGAATAAGGGATTCAATCCACTCCTCAACCAAGTTGTCATCTTGTCGGTTTCTTACGGGTCTTAACCAAGTCCAAATGAAGCCACCTTTGTTTGAGTCAGTCTTAGCATTCGATGTAAGCTAGGATAAGGATATAGGTTCAGATGAATAGTATCAAGTCTCAGAATGAGCTTTATCGAACGGTTTAGGCAAAGATGCTGAGTCATATAGATGTGGGTTTGTGTTGGGAACAGAGAATATGAAAAACCCGCTGAAAAGAATGAAGGCGTGGAAGAAAAATAGTAAAAGCCCGCTGAAAAGAAAGAAGGCGGTGACAAGAAATAATGAAAACTCGTTGAAAAGAAAGGAGGCGAGGAGAAGAGTGACAGAATGTTCCCAACAAGAATGATGTGTGATGTCAAACTAATCTTATAAAATCAGTCCGTGTTTAGTGTCTAGGCGAAGCTAACGTTGTTGCTCCATGAGTTTAATCCACCTTGTCAATGCCAAGTGATCTTGATTCCCATGTTCCCTTGGGAGCACGCCCATGCCATACGATATCTCCGTCCCAAGTTTGACGACCTTGTGATTCCCATTTTCCATCTTTTGGCGCCGGAACGGCCAATTTACATTTCTACCCCCAACAAGTCAATAATTGAATTAAAACCCGTGCATACTTGCGGTTTTATTTTCCTTTTTTGTTTAACGGTAGCGGGCTACGCCCACGTTATTTACGGGTCATACAGAGTGTCTGAGTCGTATTTTCTGCTCACCCGTTAAGGTTCGATTTCAAAATGCCAAATATTTCAGAATTCCGAAATTTCAAAAACTTTTTTGCGAATTATGGATAGATGATCCAAGTAGTGGTACATTTCAAGTCAAGGTTCAAATCTCAAAGTTCAAAATCAAAATGATTCGTTTCAAATTCAAATTTCGGGTCGATGGCCCAACATCCAAGGGATTCATTTCAAATTTAAAATTTGGGTCGATAGCCCAATTATTCAAAATTTTCAACATGTTCAAATTTCGGGTCGATGACCCAGTCTTTCAAACTCAAATTTCGGGTCGATGACCCAATCATTCAAAATTTTCAAATTCAATTTTCGGGTCGATGACCCAATTATTCAAAATTTTCAAATTCAATTTTCGGGTCGATGACCCAATCTTTCGAAGGATCTAATTTTAGGATCGATGATCCAAATGTTCTTATGTGATGATTATTGCTCGTACATTTTCTATGTTTCAAATATAGCAGGATATGCTTCAACTGGGGGCTCTAAAGTCTTCGACTTTAGAGCCATTGAAATCGGGGCTCTGGCCGTAGGCTTCAAAGACCATTATCAAGATGTAGAGGATGATATCCACCAAGAATTCAATTCAATACAAGAGTATGAAATGGAAGAATTCCGTAGCTGAAAACAAATGATGAAAGCGGCGGCAACCTCCTCGGAAAGTCCCGTCCCATTCGGACAAGTGCCAGCAGATGATAAATTTTGGGCAAATGTCAGCAGATGATGAATTTTGGACATACGCCAACAGATGATAAACTTTGGGCATGTGTCAGCTGATTGCCGAACTACGACGCGGTTTGATTCCGTCAGAAACGGATACGTAGGCGCCTAAGGATAAGGCTCAATCCACCATATATGCAACTTTATGGTCGACGACCAATGACGATAATTTGACACAACAAGCAAGAGTCAATCCCCAACGAAGTTTCGGTATGATCTCTTCTTATGGTCAAGCGAGCTTATATACGCAAGTCTAATGGACTATAAACGACCGGAAGAATCCTCGGTCGAAAGGGACTGGGGTATACTTTGACTTTCGCCTTGTCCAAGCCTCAGTCAAAGTGGGGGCTCTGTAGATACCCGTATCCGTCGATATTGGAATTTATAGAGAACCCGACAAACACCCGATGATGATAGGACACATGTATTCTTTAGTTGTCATTGTCATTATTTGGGTTCGTTTTACGATGTAGAATGGGCGTCGTCGATGAAGTATTTTATTAATTTAAATGATATTTAAATTAATGTTTTTTTAAATGAATTCATTTTATTAATTTAAATGATATTTAAATTAATGTTTTTTTGAGTGAGTTCATTCTATTAATTTAAATGATACTTAAATTAAAGTCTTTTTAAAGTGATTCAATTTATTTTATTTTATTTTGAATTTATTTTCCCAAGTTTATTTTATTGAAAATAAAATAAATAATTGATTTGAAAAATCATTTTATGAATATATTTGATTTGAAAAATCATTTATTTTAATTTATTAATTGATTTGAAAAATCGATTTTAAAAAGCGAAGAAAACTCGTTTTAAAAGCATGTTTTTGAGCTCGATTTTAGCTCGGTTTTTGGGCCCGTTTTCTTTACGACTTGGCACGAATATCGAGTACACTAACCAACCCAAGCCTCTACCCATCCACCCTTGTTCGAACCCCCTAACCACGGCCCAAATTCTCGTCCCAAACACCCCCCCCCCCAACAGCCCGCGCTAAACCGAGCAGCCCCCTGTTTTGGCAGCTCAATCCCGAGCCCAAAACCCGCTCCAAACACTACCAAGACCCGTACCCATTAACCCTAACCCATACCCTAGTATCCTACCCATATTATCCTAGCTTAATCACCAAGAAAACCCCCCTCAAACCCTCACAAAAGCTGCTGGACAGCAGCCATACGGGATGAAGCCCGATTGCCTCTCCCTCTCTTTTAACCTACTTTAACTCCTTATAAATACCACCCCTTCACCATACATTCATTCCTCTAAGTTCTCCATACATCCTACCTTCACTCACAAGCTTTAAACCTCAGAAACAAACCCTAATTGCCTCTCAAAAACCCTCCACAAAACCGACATCCAAACTGAAACAGTTTGTGTGTCCTCTTCTAAAAACAATTCGTTCCTCCATCAAACCTCCATCAAAATTCGAGTTTCTTGTTCCAAATTAACCATACAACATCCATCTACACATTAGACAAAGATTTACGAGCCAAATTGCCCTTGAGAGTACACGAAATCCCTCAAAAAACAGAGTGTTATACACTCTGTTTTCGCGGTTTGTTCCTGTCTGTCCAGTTCTGTTTGTGCTAGTTTTTCGTGCCCAATAACTCAAAATGAGCAGGGGTTGCTTTAATATCTCTGTTCTCCTCTCTTTCTAGTTTTCAAAACATCTTTTAAATCGAATTTTCATCGTGAAACGAGGGAGAAATCGCTGTTTGAAAGTTGCTGTCCAGATTCGATAAAAACGCGTGTTTGCTTTATTCTTCGTCGACGACGGCCTCTCGAGATAAAATCTACCATCGATTACGACCCAAGACGGTGTCAACGATACATGTAGGTTGAGGGTGCATCAAATCCTCCTCTTCTCCCTTTTATTTCGTTTGTTTTATGCTCGTTTTTATTGTCTTTTTTTGTTTGTTTTTTCGTTTGTTTATCGATTGTTTTAAATTAACTATGAAACTAGTTAGTCCGAGTATGAGTTAAAGTACCACCATGAACACCCGCGTTGACTTGAGATGGGAAAAGAAACCGCTACATCAGTCGGTCGTACACCCCTGTCTCATTTACATATCCTCGTGTTCAAGGTAGGGCATAAATAAAACGATTGTCTAACTTTCTTCGCTTTTGACCCCTTTGTTATTTCGGCCAATTCGACATACCCTAGGGCCCGTTGTATGTTAGTTTAACCTCTGATTGTTAACCTATGACGTATTTAGATGACATTAAATTAATTTAATAATCTAATTAGACATATTAGGGTGCATCGACATAGCTTTAAAAATCAACTAACAATTCTGTAAATAATTGAACGCATCTCTCTTATCACTTGATTTCTCGCTAGCATAGGAGTGCGTGATTAGCACCTTCCTATTAACACTCGACGAGTAAGCGTTAATCTTATGATATCTGACCTAATTGGACCCTTTAGGCCGTGTAGAATACACCTTTGCGCGACAATCAATCAACTTTGTTTCTAACTCGTTTTCTAACTTGTTTCCTATCCCTTTTCGCAAACATTCGATCTAACCAATGAACTTAACTTAGGAACTAGGTTGACCTTATCTTGGCCGTTGGTTTAGGGCCGTTGGTTTGGGCCGTGGTTGGGTCGTGTCTCCCGTCTTTCTCGTTTCGTTTTTCTTTTCTTTTTACCATTTGTTCTTTGTTGTTTTGTAGCTTGTAATTTATAGTTTGTTTATCGAGTTGTAATCTTTCAAGTTTGTTTTCTTTTATCGAGTCAAATGATTTCTAAAAACCTTAGTCTTGTTTGGTTAGACGGTTGTTCCCCAATGCTTGTAGAAGCGTAGTAAACCGCGTGTTGTTTAAAGCAACATGGCCCGGTTTATGCTAATGCATGCTTTGGTGCGTAGCCCTATGTCTAATTCGATGAGATTAAGCGCGAGCACGCATTACGAGGAGTGACCCAAGGCCGTGGGTCATGTGAGCCGTGGGCCACCCCTCATGTGCACGGTTTTCTAGGCCAAACGGCCGTGTGTGTTGTCGTGTATTGTTTTGTATGTAGCATTTGTATTTAGATCGAGTTGTATCTTTAATTTGTTGTTGTGTCGGCATGAAATGCCTGGTTTGTAATAGGTAGATCCCAACGGCTCCCCCATTCCTCCTAAGCCGTGTTTGCGCATCTTTTATTTCAAATCAACCAACATGCTAAAACAACTTTGACAAAGTTAGTATTCATGCATTAAACGACATAGAAATTGTTGTCACATGTTAGGGTTTTAAAACGATGTTTGCATATCATATATCGTAGTAGCTATGACCTTGTTTGAAATCCATACTTGACTTAGTAGAGGCCGTTATTGACGGGCGGGGTTGGGTGTCCTTATGGGCTTCCCAACACGTACCCTCACCCCTTACTCAAGATCTATGGTTTGTGGATCCGTCTAAATACCATTGGATTACGAGAGTCATTCAAATCGAGTGATATAGGGTACAAGTCTTTATCTTTAATCACTCGTAGTCGATGGGCTTTATGCTTTTCGATGAAAGGTGTAAAGTTGACTTGAACGGTTCCAAGTTCCCAAAAAACTTGGTGGCGACTCTAATATGTCTTAATTCGATTCGAAAGAACCTCGAGTCGATTATGCCTGGTGTGGATCCCGCGGACGCAGTTCCCGAGGGCCTTGTCCACAACTATTAACATCGCTTTTCGCCTATAACCGATGTTAATAATATATACTATTTACATCGGTTTTAGACCAAAACCGATGTAATTGAGATATTATTACCATCGCTTTTCACCTATAACCGATGTTAATAATATACTATTTACATCGGTTTTAGACCAAAACCGATGTAATTGAAACACTAGTAATATAGCTTTTACCCATAATCGATGTTAATTTTATACTATTTACATCGGTTCTGAAACCGATGTTTAGCTAAAAATACTAAATACGTCGCCCCCAGAAACATCGCCACAAAAGCGATGTAAATAGGGTAAAATAACCGATGTCAATGAGACTTTTTCTACTAGTGGGTGTTATTGTACTCTTAATTTTTTATCTACTTGAGAAAAGCGAACAAAGATGCATCACAATGCATTGACCAAAAACTTTTTTATCTGCTTGAGAAAAACGAACAAAGACGCATCATAATTCATTTGATATTTGTCCAGTTCACTGAATGTTGTCGTAGAGACATTGTCATGTTGACCTCGACACATTTCAACCCATATTAGTCCTCTTAATTGTATCCAAACAAACCAGTAAATAAAAAAGTGTTTTACATAACAAGAAACAACGTAGCGACAGCCTGCATTTTATTCCACGATCTCCTATGCCATGCCACTCTCAAAATAGTTTCCCATCAGCAAGAACATCGATTAAGTGCAAAACGGTAAACTTATATAATTAGCTTGTAAATGCACAAACTTAAGTAAGAGAATTAATACCAATACAAAAATGTGAACATAAACTGGTATGGAGGAGTATTATGCATTTGCTAAGCCTTTACCGAACTCCTGTGGCAAAATTGGGACAAAATATGATAGAACATAAACACACAACTTACCGAATCTCATGGCGCTATTCTGGTAATTTAGCTCAGGAATTAGGATATGATAACCAAAAACTAACTTCGATCAAAAGAAAATCAAAGTAGAATGCTTCGGCGTCGACGGCCTCGACACAGTCCGATGGACTCGACGACTCGCCTACGATCTGACTCACCGATCCACCATCCATAACTCCGTCTAACAACCGACTTCAACTCATGAGTAGTTGATCAATAATTGATGAAAGCGAATAGAAATTGAGAAATTGATTGTTAATTATTGAAATTGACAAGAAATTATTGCTGCTACAATATTTTTCCCCAAATTTTAGTGTTCGTATGATAGGAATTTTTGGCGGGAGTTTGAGTTTGTAATTTTTTTTATGTTATTATGAGATGTGGAGAAGAAAAAAGGACGCAGGTTTTGTTTGATTTTGTTTTTCCTTTTTTTTTTGACGTGTCATTTGATCTCAGCCCTTGGTTTCGTAATGGCTGAGATTTTCCAAACTCATAACTCACCGTAAGAACCAAACTCACGAGATCCCGCCTATATTATATATATATATATATATATATATATATATATATATATAGATATATATATAGATAGATATATATATAGATAGATATATATATAGATAGATAGATTCGGGATCTTATGAGAACCATTGACATAATGAGAACCGTGAGAACCTCCTAACAACCCTTAGATCTTAGACAAATGAAAAGCGGACATTAAACCTATTTTCCAACCCGTCTCCCTCAATTTTCCATCATTATACGTTTTTCTCCTACTTTCTCCTCCTTTATTACACTCCTTCTTCCTTGATTACTCTTATTCTCTGTGTTTCAAGCACCATTACTCTTATTCTCTGTAATGTCGACCAAATTAGTATGACATCTAACTTCAATTTTGTTTCCTTCTTCGTTCTCGCTGATTTTGTCATCGGATTTTCTGATTTCTAGCAGATTAAAATTTAGGTAAATCCTCAATTTCCCCAATTTCTTTCTTATTCCTCAATTTTTATGATTTTTATGATTCAAATTAGTTGACTAGGATTGCATTCCTGATTTTTACTTCTTTCTTTTGTTTTGTTACTTTCCAATGTCGTTCAATTCAAGTTACTTGCATTTTATCGAAGATCTTGTTGTTTCCTCTTTAATTGAATAATTTCGACTTAATCGTGCTTCATTCAGGAAAGTTTGTATAATCTTGTAAGCTAATTAATTATTCTCAAAGTTTATTGGAGTTCATTTCCATAACACTAACTTTAATTTCATCATGTGTGATCTTGTTATGCTAATTCTCGTTAATTTGAAGCAAAAACTCGTCTTTGTCTATTTGACAATAAGCTCGCCGATATGGAGAAATTCAGTTAATAATTGTTTTTACTGTTTATTTGTTGCTCCAATTATGTAAGTACTTTGCCATTTCAGTAAGCCGAATACATTTTATGAGTGCATTTTCTAAGTCATGTCAATTTTTTTATGAAAAGGATGTTTTGTTGAAGTTAATTGTTCAAACTGTAAAGATTTTAGTTAACTAGAATCGTGTTAGTCAATTTAGGTATTAGCATTAGGGCGTGTTTGGATAACGAATGTGAAGGGGTAGGATGGGAAGGGAAAGGGAGAGAAAATGGAGGATATCGAATGTGTTTTTGGCTTTCAGCCATTTGTAAGACTAGGATTTTTATTGTATTAATTTGAAATCCTCATTATCCTTATTATTGACATCTATAACATGTTTCATCTTGTGTATTGTCACATATTTACAAACTAAATTTTATTGGGAGTATTTGATTTCAAAATTTTTTAAAGCTTGAAGCTTTAAGCATTTCGACTTTCATTATTCTGCCACTTGATACATTGTTAGGGGATAAACACTTGACTAGTCTCTAAATTATGTGGTGCCATTATTTTTAATGATTTAACACCTTCTACTTTTCTAGGCTCATATTCTGAACTTTATGAGGCATAGTTCCCAAAAGCGCAAAAGTCATGTTGATTCTGATAAGACGACAGTCATAGATGAGGTATATGTTATATCAACATATAGTGCTGTTTGATTGTCATTTGTTTGCGTGATTTTTTTTGTTCTTGTTGTTCTTTGCACATACTACATATTATGGAATGTGGTTATTAATCTCGGGTACTTTTGAAGACCGTAATTATCCTATGCTGGTGGTTGAACTTATTACTGTTAAGTAAGGAATCTTTGTGAGCGATTCTGCAATAAATAAACGGATGATGCTAACAATCAAATTAAAATTTCTAGCAATATATATTAGCAAAACGGTTTTATTGCTGATTAGAAAATCAGTTTTACGATGGATTATAGTTCTTTCCCTTGTAGATTCATTTCCAAGTTTTTGTTTGCATCATTTATGTTATTATATTGTCTATTATTGAATTGGTATTTACTGTCAAATTTATCCTTGTTGGTAAGCTAAGAAATTCAATGAAATCAATACAGTGGAATGTGCTCTGGTTCTCAAATGCAAGATATGCTGCTTTTGGTCTTAGGCCGTTCGAATGACTTTTCCGGAAAAGGGTTTGGGCTAATCCTACCATAAACCCTTTTTCGGCCTAATTAAGGAGACTAATTTTAATTTAAACCCTTTCCCATCCTAAATGAATAGCAAGATTTTTGGTTGCAGTAGTCTGATAGATGCATGAAAAAGCAATATATGTGCATTTTAGCAACCATGTACATGCATGGAATTAGTAAAATACATTTTGATAATAAGGGAAAGGGTTTAGGGTGGATTAGGCAGCTCCGCGGTCCTAGTCCATCCTAAATCCTTTCCTGTCCTAAATTTTAGGATACCCGCCCCCCTCGTTTGATTCCATTCCTCTCGGAAAGGGTTCACTCTACCCCTCTAGGGTGTCTTTTGGTCTTAAGGCCTTCGAATAACTTTTTCGAAAAAGGGTTTACCAACCCTAAACTCATTTTCGGCTTAGTTAAGGAAACTATTCCTCCAATTTTAAACACTATCATGTCCTAAAAGAATGGAAAGATTTTTTTTTGGTGCAATAGCCTTATCGGTGCATGAAGTAGCCTTGTAGATGCATGAAGCAATATATATGCATCAAACAAACTTGCACATGCATGAAATATGTAAAATATCTTCTCACCATAAGGGAAAAGGTTTAGGGTTGGATTAGGCGGCTCCGCGACGCGGAGCCGCTAATCCAACCCTAAACCTTTTCCCGTCCTAAGTTTTAGGATACCCGTCTCCCTTATTTGATCTCATTCCCCTGGAAATGATTCACTCTGCCCCTCTAGGGTGCCTTTTGGTCTTAAGGCCTTTGAATAACTTTTCCGAAAAAGGGTTCAAGGTAGGATTAGCCGCGGGGTTGGCTAATCCTACCCTTAACTCTTTTTCGGCTTAATTAAGGACAATATTCTTCCAATTTTAAACATTATCCTATCCTAAAATAATAGAAAGATTTTTGGGTGCAATAGCCTTATCAGTGAATGAAGTAGCCTTGTAGATGCATGAAAAAGCAATATATGTGCATCAAACAAACTTGTACATGCATGAAAGAAGTAAGATACGTTCTCACCATAAGAGAAAGGGTTTTAGGGTTGGATTATGCAGCTCCGCGGTGGCGGGCCGCGTAATCCAACCCTAAACTCTTTCCCGTCCTAAACCCATCCCCCCCCCCCCCTTTTGATCCCATTCCCCTCAGAAAGGGTTTACTATTTTCCTCTAGGGTGTCCTTTTGGTCTTAGTGCCTTCGAATGAATTTTCCGAAAAAGGGTTCAGGGTAGGATTAGCGACGAGGTTGGCTAATCCTACCCTAAACCCTTCTTCGGCTTACTTAACGACATTATTCCCCAAATTTTAAACATTATCTCGTCCTTAAAGAATGGCATGATTTTTGGATGCAATAGCCTTATCAGTGCATAAAGTAGCCTTATGAATGCATGAAAAAGTAATATATGTGCATCAAACAAACTTGTACATGCATGAAATATGTAAAATACTTCTCACCATAAGGAAAAGGGTTTGGTAGTGGACTCTATTTGTGAACCCCCGCGATAAAACGGAAAATATAACTAATAAATTAAAGAGGAAATTTATGAGATTTTAAAAAGCTATCCCATGAATAAACATATAATGGGTTTCTAAACTAGCAACTAAGGTCCAAGGGTTTAGTTCTCGCTAGCCCACACGTCTTACCCACGTAATCATCTTCACAACCTGTCATTCATGTAAACATGAACGCCACAGTCAGTGGGGAGTAACTCAAGGTTCTCCCAGCCATAATATGTCGAAATGCAAGTAAACAAACACCAATTAAACATATTGATCATGCAACATATTCGAACAATAAAGAACAAGGGAAAGTAATGGAAATTCATGATGAAATAGGCATAATACTTTCTTAAGGGAATAGGCATGATACATTAGAATAGATATGCACTCAAGAAAATAGAATAATCAAGTCAACCAACTCATATTGACACGACTCACAAGTGTAAGACCAACACAAAGTGGCGAGGAGTATCCGACTCAGAGGCTACCTTTAAAGCATGTCGGAGATACAACACACAAGACTACATCCTAGACTCCAACCTCCTGGTAGGACGACGATCATAATACGGTCCTAGTCTAAACCTGGATCCAGACTCTCGGGATGGACGTCACCCGATTCGACATGCGGTGACCTATCCGCATCGAAGACTCGAAACATGGCACACAGACCGTAACCAAAGGTCGAGTAACCCCAAATCGGAAACATGGCACACCGTCCGTAACCAAAGGTCCGAAGAGGCGGAAGGATAACCCAATCCGGAAGCATGGCACACATATCCGTAACCAAAGGTCCGAAAGGGTAAATAAGGAATGTCAAGTCGTCACACAATGTAAAACGTCACACTTGAGTCACAATAAGAGTAAGAATGATTATACAAATATAAACACGATAGAATGTCATATATCACGGAATCACTAATGTCACATTCATACTTATGGCTTGCATCTCACCATATGTACGGATGGGAACATCAATCCCGACGATCATATCGCAACTAGAGGGCTTATAGCTCACCCCTAGTATCCGATAGGACCAAGACTCTCACAACAGAACAATACAAGGCATTATCAAGAATATGACCCTTCACAAATAATTATTTAACAATAAATATCTCATACTTGTCTTATGCAAATAAATATTTCATTTCATAATTTATCATGCCGGTTAAATAAAATATAATGAGTGACAATGAATAATTTACGTTATATGAAATTACAGAATAATATGTGACCAAGCCCACATGACTCATTCATGAGCCCAATAAGTAAATCATGTGAAATCCAATGAATGGACTAGGATAAGCCCATTTATAAACATGTGACAAGCCCAATTGACTTAACAAATCAAGCCCAATAGATAAGATGCAACAAGCCTAACTGAATAAATAAGAAATGAACGATATTAACTAATTACGTTATATAAAATATGAGACGGGAATTTAATTATACAAAGGAAGCAAAGTTGGCACCAAAAGTTCCCATAATATAAATGTGGCCCAATAACTTGATCATGTAAACCCAACTAAATAAATATGACGAGTCCAATTAAATTATTCAAACCCAAATGAATAGATATGACAAACCCAACTTACGAAGTATAACTAGTTCAATTCATTACCCTAACTAGTCCAATTTATCAAACATTACTAGCCCAATTACCGAGATCAAATAAGCCCACAAACTAAATCGAATGGGCCCAACAAAATAAATGTGTGAGAGAACGATATCAACGAATTACGTTATAAAAATATGAGACGGAAATCAATTATTTCAAATAAACCGAACTTGCGCCAAAACCAACTCGACCCACGACCCTAGTGGCCGTTGAACAGCCCCACGCCCATCACCAAACAACCAGCCACTACTCCACCTAATTGACCACCCAATCATAAACAAAGGAAAGGAAGAAAGGGGGAAAACAGGGGTATAGGTACCCCGTGTCCAACCCAACACCCGCTCGTTCAACCATCCCTCCCCCACGGCTGCCAAGCAGCCAACAACCATAGGAACCGCGTAAAGCAACCTCTGAATTTCTGTTCAAAGCTGAGCAAACCACAACTCATACGACCCCTATGAACACCGTTCTTATCTCACCATAATCAGTCCCCACCACCTATACGCGACCCGGTATAAAATCCGCATTTCAAGACAACTTAAAGGCGGGTTTCTATGTGTAAGCAAGGCGGAAATTCGACCATAGCAAAACGAAACTCCCATGTAAAATCGCACAAATGAAAGTAAGTATAAAGAACACAACTTTAACACGTAAAAGATTCAAAAACGAGTTTATGGGGCGAAATATCGACTCATTGTCGAGTAACCTATCACCGTTACCTTACTCCTCGAATTTCCGAGTAACAACGCCCAAAACACGAGCCTTTCTCCAGTCTTCAACTAAAAAGGAGGAGAGACGAGTTGTTTAAGACAAGAAATCGAGTTGTCATTTAAGACGGTATTTCGAAACCTCAAAAAAATAGAAGCTTTCTTACCTTAAAAGAACGAGGAAGCTAATGGTACAAAAATAATGGAGTTTGGCTGAGAAACGAAGATGAAATCTGGGTTGGAAGGTCGACGGAAATGGCGTGTGTACGGCTCTGTTGTTTGTTGTTGTTGCTGCGTTTGAAAGAAAGAAGAAGAAGGAATAAAGGGTGGGGTGGGTCACGGTTTTATGAGAACCACAACAACATATTAGTATTAATAGTAATAATATATATAATAATATAATAATAAAAGGAATTATATGTAAAATATATAATAATATATAAAGAGATATTTAGAGGTAGGGTGTAAGAGGGTAGGTGAATGTGTTGTCAAAATAGGATAGGTCGAGAAAAGATTAGTCTTACAAGTGGAAATGTGACGGTCTATAGCTAGACGGAAATTATGACGGAGATTATCATTATTATTGTAACTATTACGGTCCGACCAAAAATATGTATACATTTATTCTTATATAAATTATACATCAAGAATATAATTTAATAATACGTATTTTTATAAAAATGAGCTTTTATATAATACGTTTATAAAAATCGTGTTTGACATAAGATTAATTAAATTGAATAATTCAAATATATAAAATAAAGTGATTAAACGGTTTAATAAATTTTAAATGTCGAAATGGGAAATTCGCGGGTGTTACAATCACCCCATCTTTTAAAAAGTTTCATCCTGGAAACTTGAAAGTAGAAATGAAAGGTTATATGTAAAAAAAATAAAACCGGAAGTTTGAAATCGGTAACCGAATATTAAAAGGTTACTTATCGTAAGAATCCGAAACCCTTCAAAAGTTCCAAATAAAATTTTTCGACAGAACCAGATTCTCATCAAAGGAATGGAAGTGCTCTTGTTGGGCATTCAAGAACATCGTATTCCAAATCAGAGATAAGGTCAAAAGCAAATTATTTGTATAAATCGAAAATCAAAATGCTTTCAAAAACCTAAGTGAAGAGTTTTCAAAAGTGTAAGTCTCATTCATGTAACGAAATTGCTCTTGTCGTGCACACAAGAACGCTAACTTTCCAAGTCAAAGACAAATTGAAAACAAAAATCATTCGCCGACAAGCGTAGAACAAGTTATTAAACGTCTCTAATAACGAGTTCTAACATCCAATCAACGTTAAAACAAAAAGAAAATGGTAATCCACTCAAATTTTCTTTTACAAAACTCAAGATAGAAATAAATCTTTCACTTTTAAATTCAAAAGGGAGTCAAGTTTGTGAAAAGATAACATCGAACTTTGACAAAGAAATCATAAACAGATCAAAGTTAACAGAAATTGGATAAAATTTAAAGAAATCTCGAGTTTAGCAATCAAAATCATGATAAAGAAGTCTATACTCAAGGAACAAATATGAAATTAAATCAAATTTTCATTTCCTAAAAAAAAAAGGTAAGGTTTTGTAAAAGTAACATAAACTTTTAACAACGAATCAAAACTGGTAGCTTGAAATGTTTAGAAATTTTATGAAATGAAAAGTAACTTAGACATCATAATACAAAGTATGCTAAGAGGATTCAAACTTAACTAATCAAAAGAACGATGATGAATTTCCTAGGGATAAGAATCAAAGTCAAATCAATAAAAATGTCAAAGGTAGAGGTTTTATAAGTCACTAGCATCAAACTCAAGGGAGGAGCAAGATGAAGCGAGGAAAGGAGGTATAAACGGTAACACTTATGGTAAAAGAAGAAAGGGAATTAAACAGCAAGGAAACGGCAAGTACTCAAATATCAAACAACAATGTCATCCTGAACGATTCCGAAAACTTCCTAACCACAAAACTCATAACCACAAATCCCCCAAGAATTTCCTCAAAATACTTACACACTTTACTCCTATGCTATTCCGTGGGTCAAGGCACTCCACCGCAATTGTGATTCCATAACTCTCAAAAATAAATCATCTACAAACGATTTCTACGAAACAAGATCAAAACTACTAAAAGAGTTACACTCATAACCAACTATCGACCTCCATGAGTTCTAACTATGGTAAATCCCTAATCAACGGTCGTAAACCCAAGTTCTTTATAATTTCTAACACTCCAAACCAATTCTTATTCACACCCGAATTCACAAGCATAGATGATTACATTCCCCTAATTATAAAGACCACCAACCAAAAGGTAAAAAGGTTTGTCGTACAACTTTTCCTACTGAACTTAACTTAAGTTCTACTAGTCCAATTTCGACGAAAGAAAGGCTCACAAAGAATCCTCAAAGAACATCTCACTCACTCTACATCGTAGCCAACAACGCCATCACCCCACTAAGAAAACAAAGAGTAATAACCAGGTCAGGAAATGATAGGAAATTTCAAAGGGATACACGAACATGACGAGACGTGAGATTAAAGGAGTCAAATAATAAAGATAACTAGTTAACACTAGTAAGAGATATTAGAATTAGGGAGGTATTCAAGACAAGGAAATGAGAAGTAAACTTTTATACTTAAGAATTAAATCCAACCAAGGTATGAACGAAGGGAAGGAAAACGATTAATGACACGAAGGAGGATTTCAAGGTTTAATCCATACGCTTCCTAAAACTTAAGGGTTCTCTCTAACAAGGTCACTCCTAATAGGGTATTGTACCTTCATGACAAAACGACCAAATCCCAAAACGAAGGTCAAGGTAAGATAAACGCTCGCTTAAGAGTTGATAAATTGGTTAGACTCCTCGTTCACCTATCCTATCACCTATTAGGATTTCCCCAAAGTATATCTACCGCTCAAGTATAACAGTATATTTTTATCTCAAGTACTCGACACAACCACAATATTTTAAAAATCAAAGAATGAATTAACAAAGGTTTCTCAACAAAATTCTCAAGGGACAACTAATATCAAATCACATCACCAATCTATTCGGGATTATTAACATCTAAAAATGGGTTTTCTTCCAAGCTCATTTTGAGCCTTACTCCATGATTACTCCTAAGGTAACAACGCTTAACCTACTAAGCTTTCAAATTCCAAACATAGACAACAAAGCCAAGTTTCATAGCCTAAGTAACATATACAACTCACACTTACACAAGGAATTCCACCAATCAATCATCCTCACTTTATCAAGGAACTAGGTATAAGAATTTCTAAGCATGTCTTATCACACTACCTAAGTCCTTCTACATCACAACCTCTTAAAACTAGGGTTATGGGTCAAATACAAACAAACTCCATAAAAGCCAAATTATCCAACCAAGGTTAATATCCCACAAAAGAAAGAGTACTATCAAAAAGGCGTTAAGGGAGGATAAGCAAGGAACAAAGTACAAGTTAGGAGGGTACAAGAGTAATTCCCAGGGAAAAATAAAAGAGAGTTCAGAAGGAGAAGTAAACATTAAGAAGTAAAGAATAAGGTAAGGTACACAAAGAAGGAGAATATCTTCGAGGAAGAAGAAGCATTCTTCAAAGGTTGAACAATCTTCAATTCTCGGCAAAAGGTACCAAATCTGGATCTTCACATAGGTAAGCTCACAGTTATCGATCCAAGGGTACAACAATTATTAAATGACAATCAACAAACATGTTAGAGCCTAAAAAAGAGCAAACACACTACAGACTACCAACTTAGGTCCTTAAGTCTACCCATCTCTCATTCATTATTCAAGGTCAAATTCAAATTTAAATTCGGGGTACACGTGTGTGCGTCAGGAGCAACATATGCTCTTATACCAATTGTGAACCTCCGCGATAAAGCGGAAAATATAACTAATAAATTAAAGCGGAAATTTATGAGATTTTAGAAACTTTTTATTTCTAGTTAAATATTAACACGCGGGAGCCACTAATGAAATGAAACAAATACTACAATAGACAAATTTAGGTTATTACAACCCAAGTCTAGAAAGCGGGGAAAAGATATCCCACGAATAAACATATAATGGGTTTCTAAACTAGAAACTAAGGTCCAAGGGTTTAGTTCTCGCTAGCCCACACGTCTTCCCCACGTAAGCATCTTCACAACCTGTCATTCATGTAAACATGAACGCCACAGTCAGTGGGGAGTAACTCAAGGTTCTCCCAGCCACAATATGTCGAAATGTAAGTAAACAAACACCAATTAAACATATTGATAATGCAATATATTTGAACAATAAAGAACAAGGGAATGTAATGGAAATTCATGATGAAATAGGCATAATACTTTCTTAAGGGAATAGGCATGATACATTAGAATAGAAATGCACTCAAGGAAATAGAATAATCAAGTCAACCAACTCATATTGACACGACTCACAAGTGTAAGACCAACACAAAGTGCCGAGGAGTATCCGACTCAGAGGCTACCTTTAAAGCATGTCCGAGATACTACACACAAGACTACATCCTAGACTCCAACCTCCTGGTAGGACGACGATCATAATACAGTCCTAGTCTAAACATGGATCCAGACTCTCGGGATGGACGTCACCCGATTCGACATGCGGTGACCTATCCGCATCCAAAACTCGAAACATGGCACACAGACCGTAACCAAAGGTCGAGTAACCCCAAATCGAAAACATGGCACACAGTCCGTAACCAAAGGTCCAAAGAGGGGAATGGATAACCCAATCCGGAAACATGGCACACATATCCGTAACCAAAGGTCCGAAAGGGTAAATTAGGAATGTCAAGTCGTCACACAATATAAAACGTCACACTTGACTCACAATAAGAGTAGGAATGATTATACAAATATAAACACGATAGAATGTCATATATCACGGATCACTAATGTCACATTCATACTTATGGCTTGCATCTCACCATAAATACGGATGGCAACATTAATCCCGACGATCATATGCCAACTAGAGGGCTTATAGCTCACCCCTAGTATCCGATAGGACCAAGACTCTCACAACAGAACAATATAAGGCATTATCAAGAATATGACCCTTCACAAATAATTATTTAACAATAGATATCTCATACTTGTCTTATGCAAATAAATATTTCATTTTATAATTTATCATGCCGGTTAAATAAAATATAATGAGTGACAATGAATAATTTACGTTATATGAAATTATAGAATAATATGTGACCAAGCCCACATGACTCATTCATGAGCCCAATAAGTAAATCATGTGAAATCCAATGAATGGACTAGGATAAGCCCATTTATAAACATGTGACAAGGCAAATTGACTTAACAAACCAAGCCCAATAGATAAGATGCAACAAGCCCAACTGAATAAATAAGTAAATGAACGATATTAACTAATTACGTTATATAAAATATGAGACGGCAATTTAATTATACAAAGGAAGCAAAGTTGGCACCAAAAGTTCCCATAATATAAATATGACCCAATAACTTGATCATGTAAACCCAACTAAATAAATATGACGAGTCCAATTAAATTAACGATTCAAACCCATATGAATAGATATGACAAACCCAACTTACTAAGTATAACTAGTTCAATTCATTACCCTAACTAGTCCAATTTATCAAACATTACTAGCCCAATTACCGAGAACAAATGAGCCCACAAACTAAATCGAATGGGCCCAACAAAATAAATGTGTGAGAGAACGATATCAACGAATTACGTTATAAAAAAATGAGACGGAAATCAATTATTTCAAATAAACCGAACTTGCACCAAAACCAACTCGACCCACGACCCTAGTGGCCGTTGAACAGCCCCACGCCCATCACCAAACAACCAGCCATTACTCCACCTAATTGACCACCCAATCATAAACAAAGGAAAGGAAGAAAGGGAAAAAACAGGGGTATGGGTACCCCATGTCCAACCCAACACCCACTCATTCAACCCTCCCTCCCCCACGGCTGCCAAGCAGCCAGCAACCATAGGAACCGCGTAAAGCAACCTCAGAATTTCTGTCCAAAGCCGAGCCAACCACAGCTCATACGACCCCTATGAAAACCGTTCTTATCTCACCATAATCAGTCCCCACCACCTATACGCGACCTGGTATGAAATCCGCATTTCAATACAACTTAAAGGCGGGTTTCTATGTGTAAGCAAGGCGGAAATTCGACCATAGGAAAACGAAACTCCCATGTAAAATTGCACAAATGAAAGTAAGTATAAAGAACACAACTTTAACACGTAAAAGATTCAAAAACGAGTTTATGGGGCGAAATATCGACTCATTATCGAGTAACCTATCACCGTTACCTTACTCGTCGAATTTTCGAGTAACAACGCCCAAAACACGAGCCTTTCTCCAGTCTTCAGGTCTTCAACTAAAAAAGAGGAGAGAAGAGTTGTTTAAGACAAGAAATCGAGTTGTCATTTAAGACGGTATTTCGAAACCTCAAAAAAATAGAAGCTTTCTTACCTTAAAAGAACAAGGAAGGGACGAGGAAGCTAATGGTACAAAAATAATGGAGTTTGGTTGAGAAACGGAGATGAAATCTGGGTTGGAAGGTCGGCGGAAATGGCGTGTGTACGGTTCTGTTGTTTGTTGTTGTTGTTGCGTTTTGAAGAAAGAAGAAGAAGGAATAAAGGGTGGGGTGGGTCACGGTTTTATGAGAACCATAACAACATTTTAGTATTATTAATAATAATATATATAATAATATAATAATAAAAGGAATTATATATAAAATATATAATAATATATAAAAGAGATATTTAGAGGTAGGGTGTAAGAGGGTAGGTGAATGTGTTGTCAAAATAGGATAGGTCGAGAAAAGATCAGTCTCACAAGTGGAAATGTGACGGTCTATAGCTAGACGGAGATTAAGACGGAGATTATCATTATTATTGTCACTATTACGGTCCGACCAAAAATATGTATACATTTATTCTTATATAAATTATACCTCAAGAATATAATTTAATAATACGTATTTTTAAAAAAATTAGCTTTTATATAATACGTTTATAAAAATCGCGTTTGACATAAAATTAATTAAATTGAATAATTCAAATATATATAATAAAGTGATTAAACGGTTTAATAAATTTTAAATGTCAAAATAGGAAATTCGCGAGTGCTACAATCACCCCATCTTTTAAAAAGTTTCGTCCTCGAAACTTAAAAGTAGAAATGAAAGGTTATATGTAGAAAAAATAAAACCGGAAGTTTGAAATCGGTAATCGAATATTAAAAGGTTACTTATCGTAAGAATTCGAATCCTTTCAAAAGTTTCAAATAAATTTTTTCGACAGAACCAGATTCTCATCAAAGGAATGGAAGTGCTCTCATTGGCCATTCAAGAACATCGTATTCCAAATCAGAGATAAGGTCAAAAGCAAATTATTTGTATAAATCGAAAATCAAAATGCTTTCAAAAACCTAAATGAAGAGTTTTCAAAAGTCTAAGTCTCATTCATGTAACGAAATTGCTCTTGTCGTGCACACAAGAACGCTAACTTTCCAAGTCAAAGACAAATTTAATACAAAAATCATTCGCCGACAAGTGTAGAACAAGTTATTAAACGTCTCTAATAACGAGTTCTAACATCCTATCAACGTTAAAACCAAAAAAAAAATGGTAATCCACTCAAATTTTCTTTTACAAAAGTCAAGATAGAAATAAATGTGTCACTTTTAAATTCAAAAGGGAGTCAAGTTTGTGAAAAGATAACATCGAACTTTGACAAAGAAATCATAAACAGATCAAAGTTAACAGAAATTGGATAAAATTTAAAGAAATCTCGAGTTTAGAAATCAAAATCATCATAAAGAAGTCTATACTCAAGGAACAAATATGAAATTAAATCAATTTTTCATTTTCAATTTTTTTTTAAAAAAAAAATAGGTAAGGTTTTGTAAAAGTAACACAAAATTTTTAACACCGAACAAAAACTGGTAGCCTGAAATGTTTAGAAATTTTATGAAATGAAAAGTAACTTAGACATCATAATACAAAGTATGCTAAGAGGATTCAAACTTAACTAATCAAAAGAACGATGATGAATTTTTCAAGGATGCATATAATATTGTGGGTTCTGACATTGTTAAAGCTGTGAAGGAGTTTTTTGATTCTGGTAAGCTTCTGAAACAAATTAACTCCACTACCTTGACTCTTATTCCCAAGAAAGAGAGACCTATAAGTGTTGCTGATTTTAGGCCCATAGCCTGTTGCAATGTCATTTATAAGACTATTTCTAAGGTGATTTGCAATAGGTTGGCTAAGGTTCTCCCTGAGATTATAAGTCCAAACCAAAGTGCTTTTATCAAAGGGAGGGAGATAGTGGATAATATCCTTATTTGTCAGGATTTAGTCAGACTTTACAATAGGAAAACCTGTTCCCCTAGATGCATTATGAAAATTGATCTTAAGAAAGCTTATGATTCTATTGAGTGGAAGTTTATTGAGCAGATGTTAATAGCTCTTAGATTTCCTCCTCAGATGGTCACTTGGATTATGGTGTGTGTTTCATCCCCTTGGTTTACAATTTCTCTTAATGGTTCCAGTTTTGGCTATTTTCAGGGGAAAAGGGGTATTAGACAGGGTGATCCTATGTCTCCTTTGATTTTTACCATTTGTATGGAATATTTGAGTAGGATCCTTGATGTGGTCACTGATAAGTTGGACTTCAATTTTCATCCTCTTTGTAGAACTATGAAGCTCAGTCATCTATGCTTTGCAGATGATTTGCTCATGTTCTGTAGAGGGGATAGGGGATCTATTAAAGTGTTACTGATGGCTTTTGTAACCTTTTCTAGTGTTTCTGGTCTTGAAATGAATTGTGATAAGTCCAATATCTATTTTAATGGTGTTAGTCAAGCTGAGATTGATTATGTTTTGAGGATCTCTGGTTTCAAAGCTGGTCAGTTTCCATTTAGATACCTGGGGATTCCTATCTCATACAAATGTATGGCTATAGGGGACTGCACTAGGTTGGTGGAAAAGGTGGTTGCTAGGATTCGAGGCTGGGGGCTAGGAAGTTGAGCTACACTGGCAGATTGGTATTGGTGCAGAGTGTGCTTTCACAACTTCATGTGTACTGGTCACGAATTTTTGTTATTCCTGCTACTGTTATTGATTGGATCACCACTATATGTAGGAACTTTCTGTGGTCTGCTTCTGATAAGTATGGCAGAACTCCTGCTGTATCATGGGAGTCTGTTTGTACTGCTAAGAAGCATGGAGGTTTGGGGGTGGTCAATAGTAGGAAGTGGAACTTGGCTATGATAGGAAAGTATACTTGGTGGTTAGCTTGTAAAAGTGATCATCTATGGATTAAGTGGGTGAATCACATCTATATGAAGGGTGCGGATTGGAAGCATTATGAGCCTAGCCAAAATACTAGTTGGACTTGGAGGATGATTTGTAAAGTGAAGAACATTCTGAAAGCTGGTTATGTGCATAATAATTGGGATACTGCTAATGGTGTTTATACTATCAATGCTGGATATCAGTGGCTTCAAGGATCAATGGCTAAGGTTGAATGGTATCCTTTGGTTTGGAACAGATTTAATCTACCTAAGCACTCCTTCATTGTTTGGTTGTGCTAGGCAGAGATTACTTACTAAAGACAGGCTTCAGGCGTTTGGAGTTGTCAATGATGGGATTTGTGAAATTTGTAAGCTCGAGGATGAGACGCATATGCACCTGTTCTATCAATGTCCTTTTAGTGTCTCTTGCGGCAACTTTTAAAGGACTCGGCTTCATGTTTCTCTTCCTGGCAGGATATCATTCACCGGTGTATTCAAAGTGGAGGTGCGATCTTTATTAAAAAACACATTGTGTTTGCTGCGCAGTGGTCTATTTTTTTCTACTCTATATGGCAAAGGCGAACTTGTGTCGTCTTGAGCATTGGTTAAAAACTCCCGGATCGGTTGTGCGGAAGTTCAAGAACTCGTCAAGCAACGCTATTTAGCTCGACAATGGCCCACTCGTTTTCAGCAAAATTTTATTTTCTAAGTGGGTCCATGTATCATGATTGATATATTATGTTGTAGGTGGTCTTATTTTGTCCTATAAGCCTTGTAATGTATATTCACTCTTTTATATATTAATATATATTCACATTCCACCTAAAAAAGAATCGAAGTCAAATCAATAAGAATGTCAAAGGTAGAGGTTTTATAAGTCACTAGCATCAAAGTCAAGGGAGGAGCAAGATGAAGCGAGGAAAGGAGGTATGAACGGTAACACTTATGGTAAACTAAGAAAGGGAATTAGACAGCAAGGAAACGCCAAGTACTCAAATCTCAAACAATAATGTCATCCTGAACGGTTCTGAAAACTTCCTAACCACAAAACTCATAACCACAAATCCCCCAAGAATTTCCTCAAAATACTTACACACTTTACTCCTATGCTATCCAGTGGGTCAAGGCACTCCACCGCAATTGTGATTCCATAACTCTCAAATATAAATCATCTACAAACGATTTCTACGAAACAAGATCAAAACTACTAAAAGAGTTACACTTGTAACACCCCACGGTAATTGAAGAGGTCCAGTGATAGGCTTAAATGACTAGTGCTTAAAGGGATTGGAAGTACTACTCATATCAACAAAGTGCACTTTCTTTTATGGTCATCCAAGCGAAAGAACTCCAAAGTTAAGCGTGCTTGACTGGGAGTAGTCTTAGGATGGGTGACCTCCTGGGAAGGTTCCCGGGATGCGTATGAGTGAGGACAAAATGCGCTGTAAAGGACCCGTGTTGATCTGTGGGCCATGTACACAGCCTGGTGAGCTATCATAAGTAACCGCTCCCGACCCGGTTTGGGCCGGGGTGTTACAACACTCATAACCAACTATCGACCACTATGAGTTCTCACTATGGTAAATCCCTAATCAAAGGTCGTAATCCCAAGTTCTTTATAATTTCTAACACTCCAAACAAATTCTTATTCACACCCGAATTCACAAGCATAGATGATTACATTCCCCTAATTATAAAGACCACTAACCAAAAGGTAAAAAGGTTTGTCGTACAACTTTTCCTACTCAACTTAACTCAAGTTCTACTAGTCCAATTTCGACGAAAGCAAGGCTTACAAAGAATCCTCAAAGAACATCTCACTCACTCTACAACGTAGCCAACAACGCCATCACCCCACTAAGAAAACAAAGAGTTATAACCAGGTCAGGAAATGATAGGAAATTTCAAAGGGATACACGAACATGACGAGACATGAGATTAAAGGAGTCAAATAATAAAGATAACTAGTTAACACTAGTAAGAGATATTAGAATTAGGGAGGTATTTAAGACAAGGAAATGAGAAGTAAACTTTTATACTTAAGAATGAAATCCAACCAAGGTATGAACGAAGGGAAGGAAAACGATTAATGACACGAAGGAGGATTTCAAGGTTTAATCCGTACGCTTCCTAAAACTTAAGGGTTCTATCTAACAAGGTCACTCCTATTAGGGTATTGTACCTTCGTAACAAAACGACCAAATCCCAAAACGATGGTCAAGGTAAGATAAACGCTCGCTTAAGGGTTGATAAATTGGTTAGACTCCTCGTTCATCTATCCTATCACCTATTAGGTTTTCCCCAAAGTATATCTACCGCACAAGTATAACAACATCTCTTTATCTCAAATACTCGACACAACCTCAATGTTTTAAAAACCAAAGAATGAATTAAAAAAGGTTTCTCAACAAATTTCTCAAGGGACAACTAATATCAAATTACATCACCAATCAATACGGGATTATTAACATCAAAAAATGGGTTTTCTTCCAAGCTCATTATGAGCCTTACTCCATGATTACTCCTAAGGTAACAACTCTCAACCTACTAAGCTTTCAAATTCTAAACATAGACAACAAAGCCAAGTTTCATAGCCAAAGTAACATATACAACTCACACTTACACAAGGAATTCCACCAATCAATCATCCTCACTTTATCAAGGAACTAGGTATAAGAATTGCTAAGCATGTCTCATCACACTACCTAAGTCCTTCTACATCACAACCTCTCAAAACTAGGGTTATGGGTCAAATACTGTAGATACCTCATTTCCACACCTCTCGAAAACCACCCGGTGATGATTGGGCCACATGTTTGGTACGCGGAACGATTTGTGACAGTTCCTAAGTTCATCGTCAAGTGATTGCTCAAACACTAATGTCTACCTCTTAGTTGTCATCTACGCGCCGATACGGTCGTTCTGACAGTAATTAGAGTACATTTGGAGTCCGGGCCTAAAACCGTCTCCATTTTCTGAGAGCCGTTAAATCCCGAGTCGGAATGTTCCAGATATTTCTATTCCATATTTTATAAATATTTCACAATCTTTTATTCTTTTGTAAACAATTTCCTGTAATATTCATACAAAATATTAAGGAAAACCAATTTATTCCGTCATTCCATAACTTAAACACGGAAATGTTTCTTCCGCAGAAGGAAACGACTTGGGAACAGACGCAACAGGTGTTGCGCCTCTTCCAAGAGACGCAGTGACTGATGCGCCTCTTCCCAGGTCCTTTTCTGCGTTTTTTCTCGTATCTTTTTCATATCTTTCCGAGATTCACTTCCAAAGTCTCTCCGAAAACCCTATTCCTTCACATGATTAGTATAAATAGGAGCCTTCGCTCCTCATATTTCTCACGCGAGTGTCCGCCCTTCTCTTCTCCCTTTGCATTCTAGACCTTTGTTCTTACTTTTTGGCGTCTACGTGCTTGAACATTCGACCACGTAAGCTCGGATCCTTCTGAGTACCAGCCTCGTTTGCATGACCGACCAATTTGACCAACTCCACATTAATCAACTTAATTAATCTAATCGTTTTTCTCTTACGGAGGCACTTTCGTCTACATTCGAGTCGAGCATCACTAATCGATAACTTAGTTCATCTCGTTTCGTCAAACATGTAAGTCTGAGGGTGTAAATCTCTCTTTTATTTATTGTTCTTTACTTTTTGTATCATCATTAATGTAAGGTTTACGTCAAAAACACCTTGTTAAAACCGATTTCTAAAACCGTGCTTTAAAACCCTTTTTACAGATTTCCAGAAGACAGACCGTCGAGAAAGGACGCAGCAACTTGCTGCGCCTCTCGAAGGAGCGCAGTTCCTGCTGCGCCTCTTCGTGAGGCTGCCGCAGTTCCTGCTTCCTTTCTTCTTCCTTCGTCCTCTGTGATTCGTTCTTTGTTTGTTTATGTTAATTCTTTGGTACAATCATGATAATTTCACATGTATATTATTGTTCATCATTAACATGTGTAATTCATCATTAAATCCAACCTAAATCCCTTATAATCTCATATTTGCGGGTTTTCGTCATTAAACTCAATCCGGGCTGTAGGAATTCGATTTATTCATATCGGGTTTCTGGAATTCGATCTTTGATATATTTTCATCAGTCTTTTATCATATCCGTCATTAATTTGTCACTTATTCATCATATTTAACCTATTTCGTTCACCCATGTCACTAATCAATCTTTCATTCATGTAAATAAATTCGTCTTAATTCCGTCTCATCCATGTTTTATTGCTTTTATGACCTTCATTCACATGTAAATAATGTGTTAATCACTTCCATCCGAGTAAGTATATTAATTAACCATTAAAATTACCAATTTACATTAACGATTTGCACTTCCGGCTTCACAGCCAGAACTCACCCTTGGAACAGACGCAACAACTGCTGCACCTCTTCCAAAGAGCGCAGTCCTGCTGCGCCTGTTCCAGGTTGATTTCTGTCTCTGAACTCCGTTGTTGCTTGACCTAGTTTAATTAGTTTACGTATAATTGACTATTAACCGTATTATCACCCACTGATCTGTTCGTTAATTCTTTCTTTTATTCTTTTTCTCAAACTAACCCTTTTAAAGGTATTTTCGACATAAATCAATGAACCCGATGTAATTATTGTTATTTTTCATTATTGTAATTTTGTTTATTGTATTTATCATTGTATCTTGTATCATTTGTGTGTTTTCACATGTAATTGAGCATTAAATCCTACCTCGACATTAATTATATGCTAAATTACGTGTTAACCGACTTAGTCTATTCTTCACATGCTAGGATTCAAACTTGGATGTTGCATTGCATGCATATAATGGACGATATATAGAGTATAGATGATGTCCCTAATCATTAGTAGAGGCCGCTATCGAGGCGGGCGGGATTAGGTGCTCGATCAAAAGAGCTTCCTAATACGTAACCTCACCCCTTACTCCAGATCTCTGTGAACATCCGTGTTCATTGGCATCCACGAGAGTCATTCTAGACATAGAATGCTAAGGGTAACGATTGCTTAGTGTTCATTTCACTACTTTGTATCTTGACATGACACGAGGTATTCGAACGGTTCCAATTTCCCATAAAAATTGGTGGCGACTCCACAAAATGCAAACGTTTGTTCTCTCTCCCAAGCACCCCCGTGGGCCCATTGTCCACAATTTGGCGACTCCGCTGGGGATAATACACTTACGTGTAGCCAAGGGTGAAACTTGAACAAGGTTAGAGAATAGTTTGTACAAGGCAATTGTCGATTTTCAGAACTCGGTCTTCCTAGATCGTTTCATTCGGCCTTCCTAGGCCCAACCCAACCCATTCGACCAATCGTCCCGTCTAAACTGTCCTAATTCTTATTTGGGCCTAAGGATGGATAGCGATTGACGTCATCCATACCATGATGCTTACTCTTGTTTGTATCAAGGACTTTCTCTACTTGAGAAAATGGACTAGGAATCGGCCTTACTCTTGTTCGGTACGAACCTCTCCACAGACTTCGGGTTTGATTGTTCGGTATGGCAACCCACCCTTTAAACCAAAACCCTTTTAAATGTACTCAGCATCCCGTTATAATGTTTGTATGAATGTTTGTACCTTACGTGATCACCATTTCTAAACGAAACCATGACAATTTTTGTAAAAAAAAAAAAAAATTAAAATCCTTTTTAAATGAAAATTTAGAAAAGGCCATTAATTAGCGCAAAACCCAGTCAAAACTCTGTCCGTTTGTCGAGTCAAAATTCGGGCCCAAGCCCATTTCAAAACCTCACTTCGAGTCCACTCCTACAACTACACTATAGTTGACTAGGATACACATTTTCAAAACTTTGTCTTTTCTTCAAAGCTCACTCAACACAAGTGGCACACACCCACTTCAAGAGTCAAATTATTTCTTCTCTTAGCAAGTGTGCTAGAATGGTCGATCGTGTTTTGATTCTTCGTCGATCTCTTATCCAGTTTTCAAAATGCCTGAAACAAGTGACGTTAACTTCAATCAACTTCAAGATGGTAATGATCGAATCCTAGCCGCACTAGCTCAAATCCAAGTTACCCAAGATCAAGTGTATGATCGCCTTGACACCATCGAGGGCCGGATCTACGCCGTAGAAGGGAGGTTGCCTCCTCAAGAAAGTGAAGTAGTGGATGACTTCATGAGTGACTTCAGGGATGAAAACCCTCTCATGGGAATGACTGCAGCTGAGAAAAGACTCCAATAATTAGAGGAGCAATTGATGTATCTTAAGGGGGATGACATTTATAGGGAGAATAATCGCATGTGTGAGGCCGTCAATTCCAAATTGCCAACCAACTTCAATATGACGGATATTCCTAAATTCAAGGGGCACGAAAACCCTTTGAACCACATCCGTGCCTTCAAGGATTACATGTCTATCAAAGGCATCAAACCCGAGATATTCTTAAGGATCTTTCCTTCATCTCTTGACACCATCCCAAAGCAATGGTTCTACTCTTTAGAACACAAGAAGATCGCTACTTGGGAAGATGCCGCAATCGAGTTTTCTAAGCAATATGCGGATTATGCCGAGATCCAAGTTAACATGCGCACCTTAGAGGTTCTTACCCAAAATGACAAAGAAGGATTAACCGACTTCCTAAGTAGGTGGAGGAAGACTAGTACCCAACTAGTTGAACGCCCGGATGAGGCTACCCTTGTGGAGAAGTTCGTGGACAATCTCAAACCCATCTATGCCAATCATTTGAGATGCCAAAACATCAAAACTTTCAAGGACTTGACCGTACTAGGAACAATGATTAAAGATGACATCCGTAAAGGGCTCTTGTCCAAAACGGTAGGTCGAGGATATCAAGGCTCAACTAGTCGTTCTTACGGCTCCACTAGCAAGACTGATGAAGTTAACCTTCTTGAGCCATCCAAGAAAAGTACCCCACCAAGGAAATTCACAAATCTTGGGGACATTTACTCCAACGCTCTTAAGAGGTTAATGAAGCAAGGCAAACTCCAACCCATATGACCTACTCCCGAACCTGAAAAGAAATCCAAGTTCTGGGACGAGAACTCGTACTGTGAATACCATAGGGGCAAGGGGCATGACACAGAAAAATGCTACAAATTGAAAAATGTGCTTCAAGATATGATTGAAGATGGTCGACTACCAATACCGCCGGGAGGTAAACCCAACAACACTCGAAACCCTCTTGGGATTCTAGTGATCACAAGTGAAGAATCTACCTTAGATTGTTCACACCTCATTTCTCTAATTGAAGATGACATCCACGCGATCGAGAATGAAGGGTTCTACTCTACCATCTCCCCTACCATTTCCGACTTCATCACATAGGCAAGGAGTGTGGATAGGCAAGTTTGGGAATTGGAAAATGTGGTGACAACTTTACATGACCCCAACGCGACACCTAAAGAGCATGTGCCATTAATCTTCTCTCAAAATGCCACTATGCAAGAAATAGTCGCCGTAGTTGATAAACTAGTAGACCAAATCACACGACTAGAAGACGAGATCATGAGAATGAGAGAACGAGCTACAATCAATGGAGTATGGGCCGATGATGATGAGGGCGAGTATCTCATTGAAAACTCCCTAGTCAAAGAAATAGTCCAAAATGGTGAAGACCAAGATGTGGACCACCTAACTCGTTCAGGCCGTCCATATCAAAATACTACTCAAAATGGTCCAACCAACGTTGTCACACCAAATGATAACAAATATGACTCCACTGATCACTTGCTCAAGCAATTACAGAAGACGAAGGCCGATCTTTCAGTCTGGCAACTAGTAGCAAGCTCTTTCCCACATCGCCAAGCTTTACTGCAAGCTTTGGCCAAGCTAAGTGTAGCACATAACTCCACACCCGAAGATGTATACAACTTGGTCTTCCAAGAATCACCAAAGCTAAGTAATCCTATTACTTTCTCAGACGATGATTTGCCACCTTTTGGCGCTAGTCACAACTTGGGTTTTTACATCACTGTCATTTGTCTAAAGAAGAATGTGCCAATGACCTTGGTAGATGATGGCTCCACGGTCAACGTCATACCCCTCAAAACGGCATACAAACTAGGCATGAAAGAGTCGGATTGGATCCCTACCAATCAAGGTGTTCACGCATATGATGGTACACGATGAAAGGTAGTAGGACTCGTTAACCTAACCATAGCCACAACGCCGATTGAGCGAAAGGTTAACTTCCAAATAGTGGACATTGAAGCTTCCTTCAACATACTTCTAGGAAGGCCTTGGATTCATGCTTCCAAAGCGGTGACCTCCACCCTTCATCAAAAGATCAAAATCCCACTAAATGGCAAAGTGGTGACGATCACTTCGTCACCCATCAAGGCAATAATCGAAAAGAAGTCGAACAATCAAGTCCTTGCGGATCCAGTATATGAGCTTGGGGGCTTCCAAAGCATAAGCGTCATAAAAAGTGAATTGGCACCCTTATACTACGATCCCTACTCCAACTTGGTGGTCAACCACATACTCAAATCCCAGGGATACTTCCCTTGAACGCCTTTAAACCCAATCCGAAGAAACACCTTCACACCCTACAAGGAAGGTAACTAAAAAAGGATACCACTTGGACTAGGGTACAAACCCACCAAAGAGGAAGTTCTCGAGATGCTTGCTCAAGTTCAAAACCGTAAGTACGTGGGAGTCCAAATGCGACCCTATCTCCCTACCCTAAACGGATACTTCGTTAAGGAAGGAAGTCTAGAACTCTTTCACGGATTTCCCGAACCTTGGCACTATCTCGAGAAGAAGCTAGCCGGAATCGAGATCTTTCACGATTGCTACTTCATTCCTTCAGAAACGGTTCCTACCGTCAAAGTTCGTCAAGCACCTTGCTTAGACGAACAAGTTGTTAGTCTATTGTTTGGAGAACATCGATTTGTTAGAGCCGCGCAGGATGAGATCATTACCATGATACTTCAAGACGATCACTTCAACCCTACCGCGTTAATCACAGAAACAAACGCGAATCAACAGAAAGGATGGAGAAAATCAATCAAGTGGACCAACAATCAAGGAAGACTCTTCAAGCTCACCACTGGAGAAGGAGAGATGTTCAAAGGAGAACCAGAAGACGATGAATTCGAGTCAGAGTCGGAGTCGGAGTCAGAGTCTAGAGAACTCACTAAGGAGTCTCCTCCTGTCGTCATCCCCATTCCCTTTGTTTCTCCTAGCTTAGCCTCAAGTAGTAACAGTAGTTTGGAAAATTTCCCAACCACTGTCCCTTTACCTACACTGACCACAGATCAGATGGCTTCTTTCTTTCAACTTTTCCCAAACTTTAATATGAATAAATCAGGTACTGCTTACTCTTTGTGTTATCTTGATTGCAATTCTGTTTACGATGATACTTAGGATGACCAAGACCCAGACTCAATTTAAATACCTCCCTACGTAGCCAAAGAAATACTACAGGAAGGGGAAGGGGGACCAGTAATAGAGAATACCGAACCCATCAATGTAGGAACCGAACTAGAACCCCAAGAACTTAGGATAGGGACTACCTTGAGCTCTACCGAAAGGGCCGACTTCATAGACCTCCTACACGAGTTCAAAGACGTTTTCGCGTGGTCCTACAAAGACATGCCAGGGATCGACAGGGATATCGCCGAACATAGAATTCCGATTAAGCCAGGTTTCAAGTCTGTAAAACAGAAGCTTCGTCGAATGAGAACAGAATGGGCTCTCAAGATTAAGGAAGAAGTCGATAAGCAATTCAAAGCCGGGTTCATCAAAGTTTCCGAGTATTCTGATTGGGTAGCCAACATAGTACCTGTACCAAAAAAGGATGGGAGAATCCGTATTTGTGTTGATTTTAGAGACTTAAACAAAGCAAGTCCTAAAGATGACTTCCCTCTACCACATATTGACATATTGGTGGACAATACTGCAGACCACGCATTACTATCCTTCATGGATGGGTATGCGGGTTATAACCAAATCAAGATGGCCATAGAAGACATGCATAAGACCGCCTTTGTCACTCAATGGGGAACCTATTGCTATATGGTTATGCCGTTTGGGTTAATCAACGCCGGAGCTACATATCAACGCACCGCAACTACACTCTTACATGACATGATGCACAAAGAAGTTGAGGTATATGTAGACGACATGATTGTCAAGTCCTAGGATAGAGAGGGGCATATTGCGAACCTTCGCAAATTTTTCGCAAGGCTACGAAAGTAAAACATGAGGCTCAATCCTCAGAATTGCGCATTCGGAGTAACATCTGGCAAACTCCTGGGATACGTCGTTAGCCAACGAGGTATAGAAATAGACCCTTCCAAAATCAAAGCCTTAATCGAAATGCCATAACCTCAAACAGAAAAAGAAGTCAGTGGATTCCTGGGAAAAGTGCAATATATAAGTCGATTCATATCGAAACTCACCATGATTTGTGAGCCTATCTTCAAGAAGCTCAAGAAAACGGATCACACCATGTGGGATGATGATTGTCAAAAGGAATTTGATCGAATGAAGGAGATATTAGCTAAACCGCCAGTGCTCGTACCACCTCAACGAGATCAACCTCTTGGTTTATATCTCACGGTAACCGAAACAGCCATGGGCGCCATGCTAGCTCAAACCGTAGGAAAAGAAGAAAGGGCTATCTACTACCTTAGTAAGAAGTTCTTGGAGTACGAGTGCAAATACTCACAACTCGAAAAGACATGCCTCGCTCTTGTGTGGGCGACGAAGAAGCTACGCCATTACATGCTTAGCTACTCCGTCAAAATATACTCCAAAATGGATCCAGTCAAATACCTCTTGGAAAAACCCGTCCTTAACGGACGTCTAGCAAGATGGACTTTGATGCTCTCAGAGTTCGATCTCAAGTACGTGCCCCTGAAAGTTATAAAAGGGCACGCCGTTGCCGAATTCTTTGCAGAAAATCCCATCAATGATGCACAAACAATAGACACTTGGTCATTTCCAGACGAGGATATACTCCAAACTGATGTAGATTCCTGGGACCTTTACTTTGATGGAGCATCAAACTTAAGAGGATTTGGAATAGGAGTGTTGCTCATTTCTCCTGAAGGTGAGCATACACCAATCTCTGTCAAACTCGACTTCGAGGTGACAAATAACGCTGTAGAATACGAAGCTTGTCTCATTGGACTACAAGCGGCAGTGAGCTTAGGCATTAAAAACCTCCGAGTACATGGGGATTCATCTCTGATCATCAATCAAGTTACGGGATCTTGGAAAATCCGAAGCGAAAGCCTAGCACCTTATCAAGCCAGAATAGACCAAGTTGCCCAATTCTTTGATCACGTGACATATTTACACCTACCTCGGGAAGAAAATCAATTTGCAGATGCTCTTGCAAAACTTGCATCTTTGATTAATATGCCAGATGACATGGTAGAAATGCCTTTATGTATCGAGTGACGGTCAGAGCCAGCTTATGTCCACCAAATCACCGATGAAGAGGAAATCGCACAGGAACCCTGGTTCCAAGCAATCCTAAATTTCAAGCTCAACGACACCTATCCACCTGATATGGACAAGAGTGGGAAAACGTGCTATACGCCTGCTAGGTTCCCAATACGTTGTCATGAAAGGAGAGTTGTACAAACGAACACCTCTTGGTGTAATCCTACGTTTCCTTGATCATTCACAGGAACGGAAAGTGATGGAAGAAATTCACGATGGAGAATGCGGTCCTCACATGAGTGGGCCCATGATAGCAAAGAAGATCACATGCTTGGGGTATTATTGGACCACAATGGAATCCGATTGCATCAAATACGTAAGACATTGCCACAATTGCCAAATCTTCGGGAATGTACAACATGTCCCTCCTTCATTGCTCTATACGATGACATCTTCTTGGCCATTTTCTGCCTGGGGAATTGATATAATCGGGAAGATAACCCCGGCGAACAAAGCGGTCACAACGTTTTATCCTAGTGGCAATTGACTATTTCACCAAATGGGTAGAAGCGGCTTCCTACACTAGTCTCGCGGCTAAAAACGTGGCAAAGTTCATACAAAACGACATCATCTGTCGATACGGTTGCCCACACGAGATCATTAGTGATAATGGATCACATTTCCAAGCTGAGACGGAGCAATTGCTAGCCAAGTAAAAAATTAGGCATCACCACTCTTCGCCCTATAGACCACAGACTAATGGCGCGGTAGAGGCAGCAAACAAGAACATTGTCACAATTCTCAAGAAAATGATTGACAACTATCGAGATTGGCCAAGCAAGATACCCTTTGCTTTGTGGGGATATCGCACATCTGTTAGGATGCCCACTAGGGCCACCCCTTTTTATTTGACTTACGGCATGGAAGCTATACAACCAGTCGAGTTAGAAATACCATCCTTACGTATCTTACTCGAAAGTCAAATCCCGGAAGCCGACTGGAGGAGGGATAGATATGAAGAACTCATCCTCCTGGATGAACGTAGGCTACGCGCCTTGAATAATGTCCAAACATATCAAGCATGTATCAAACGAGCTTTCAACAAAAGGGTTAGGCCCAGGAACATCAAAGAAGGAGACTTAGTACTCAAGTCGGTTAGAACTCTTTTACCTGTCGATCCACGGGGAAAATTCAAACCTAATTGGGCCGGGCCATTCCTAGTCAAGTCCATAGTCCCAGGGGGTGCGGTTAGGATCACAGACCTAGATGGGAATGAGTTTTCCAATCCGACAAACCTCGACCAACTAAAGGGGTATTATGCCTAGAATAGGAACAAAAACGCGCCTCGCGTAACCTCACGTGTTGCTCTTGTGGCACTAAATAAACGGCCCCTGGCCAAGCTGAAATAAGCTAATGTCACTCTGCTCTTGCATTTTGACAAATTTGTCATCCTCATATCATCAAATAAACTAAATTTGCACCTTAAGAGTAAGCAAAAAGCTCATGCTTACTTTCTAAAGTTCATTACAAGCTCTTGCTTAGAACAATTATTCTTTTACATTTACTCGAACTACGCGCAAGGGTTTGATTTCATTTTTTAATGAATACATAGGCAATCCTTCACAGGATACAACCCATTGTTTCAAAATGTAAATAGAAGGACATTTGCATTGCATTTGGAATTCGACAAGAATAATAAATAGAAAATCACAACGGTTTCATAACCAATTAACCTTTTTTATTTCATTCATTTTTTAATAATAATACGCTACATAATAATAAAAAAATAAATAATAGGCTAGGATTCTAAAAACCCCACCTTTTTATTACAACAATAATAATAATAATAAGGACTTGGGCTATTCCTCCATCTTCCCTTTGCCCTTGTCATTCATGTCATACTTCTTGTCGCGACCTCGAGTCGGACGCTCTTGCGCCACTTCGGATCTAATCATCAACGGTCTTTCTCGAGGCCTAGACTTCCCACTCTTGTCAATCACTTTATCCACGGCAGGAGAGGTCCTCGGTTTCTTCGAAGGGTGAACAACTCGAAACCCGGCTTCTTTCTCTCCGTCAGTCAAATGCTTCTCTTTCTCTTTTTCCACCTCGCGCACCTTGTAGTCAACAGGCTCGCGCTTCCTCAATCTCTCGCGCTCTTCCGGAGTAGTAGCTTTCCTCCATCGCAGATTAGAATCCGACACCCATAAGGCATTAGCAGAGGAGTTCAAAAACCACACGTTTCTTTGGGCCCATTTAATGGCCCACTCCCTTCGACTCTCAGTAGTAAGCGCCACGGAAGTCTACGAGACGGTATCAACCTTCAGGATCGTCTGCTTTAGTCCAACCTGTCTCATCAACCTCTCCGGGAAGATGCACACCATGAATTCCAAGCCAGGAATGCGCGCAGATCGAGTAGGATCCAGGGAAGATACTCCAGTGACAGATTTGAGGTGCCACCATGGTACAATCCACCTAATCAAGGGGCCATCATCACTCTTCAGTTTGTTCTCCCAATAATTGCAGACTCGAGCGAAGTTCACCATGTACAGCCTAGTCCTCATTGAAATTGAACAAGCATGATAAGAAGGAACATGAACTGGGGGATCGATCAATCGAAGGCGCTCCATAAGCCAAACCTACCAAAAACAGGTATTAGACATAAAAAAAAAACAAACAAACAAAAAAAAAAAGAAAAAAAAAAGAAAAAAAAAGAAAAAAAAAAGAAAAAAAGAAAAGAAAAGAAAAAGAAAAAGTTCTTTTACCTGCAGAATAACGGAACTTCCAAAAACGGTAGGTCACGGTTGGCTTTCCTATTATCTAAGCCCAACAGGATCTCTCCTAAGCATAAACAAGCTGCGCTGGAGCGCAGCTCCATTTGCTCAACTAGGCCCAGAAGATGGGGATCACCTCTCAAGTCTTCATCAACATGCCCTTGGAGGACAAACACATGCAACAAGCAAAATCCAATTGCCCTTCGCCTAGCAACATAAGAAACAGTGGGGTCGGCCCTATTAATGAAACGGTAATGAAGTCCAACATTCGCACTCCCTTTGAGGTCACTAAACGGTCCACCTCAATTCTAGTCAATCCAAGCAAGTCTCTAAATTTGCTCTTATACCCTTGCGAAGTAGAAGGAATGGCGGGCAAGTGTTCCGGGTCCCACCCACCGATCGCAGCAATTTCCTCAGGAAATGGGCAAATGTCGCCTCCGGGGAAAGCAAAAACATGATAATTCGGGTCCCAATAATCAAGACAAGCATCCAAGAACGGTTTGACAACCTTGATGAGCTTCAAACTCAACAATGATCCAAGATTATAGGCGCCCATGTCGTGTTTCTCCATGTTGGAAAACTCATTAGTCCACTCTTTTAGGCGAATCTCCAAAGTATTCATGATGAGTGATTATATTAAGACTTTTATGTAATAAGACAAAGAAGAGACGGAAGAATTGTGTGAATAAAAGCTCTATCAACGTCTCTATTTATACTAAATTATGTTTCCTAAAATCTGCCAGAGCAGACACACCTGGGAACAGGCGCAGCACCTGCTGCGCCTCTTCAAAGGGACGCACTCATGTTTGCGCCTCTTCCCACTAGGTTTCGTGATTTTCCGCGTTGGATCTTTCCTAAATTCCTTGACGAATAATTTCCTATTCCTACGGGTTATTATTTTGGTAAATACGTGGAAATTGCCATATTTCGTGTTTCCTAATTCCGCGGGCACGCGTTTTGAGACAATATCAACATTTTCGGCATTTTACCACACTTGAACGTAATTCATTTTAGGAAATAATTTTCATTTGTAAATTAACTCATTTCAAAATTCATATATTTATTTCACTTATATATATTTCTTTTTCTCATTTCATTTCTAACTTATAGGTTTCTATTTTTTTTCTTTTTTTAGGGGTAACCCTCCCTACCATCCGGTCACTTCCGGCAAAATTTTTGCGGCAAAATTTTTTGTATTTTCTCTTGCATTTTTTGCATTCCTTTGAGTCATTCGTTTTGCGCTAATTCAGGCCGTGTGTATATAGAAATATATGATCTACGTGATTTCTATGTAAATTTCGGCAGCATGACGGCATAAACCGTCATCTACCAAACCTGTTCAAAGCTAACCTGCAGATACAAGCAACACAACCCAGCAGCAAAGGCACTCAGGCCATTATATATACAACCAAAAAAGGGAAATGTACAACAAACTGGGGGCTCGAGCCCCAAGCAAAGTCCAAAATGTCCAAAATGAAGGTCCAAAATGTACAAACGTGCAAAATACAAACAAAACTAAACAAAACTACTGCCGGTCGCCCTCTAGCTCCGCAACTCTTGCCGCGAGAGCAGCAACCTCGGCGTCTCGAACCTCGAGCTCCCTCAACAAGCGAGCCGTCTCCTCCCGAGACTGAGCCAACTCTCGCTCCAGCTCGCGGTGCCCCTGTAAATAACAAAATTGGCTCATGTCAATCATTTCAGGTAATTACAAGAGAAGTCGAAAATCAAAATTCAAAAATGAAATAGACACAAGGTTCATACCTGACGACCTCGACCGCCGACAAGTGCCTCGACGGCAGTAGCTCGCAGACGGTTGGCCACCCTCCATAACGCCACGAACCGAGACGGCGTTACCTGCATTTTCAAAAAGAAAATTCTCAATATTTGAATAAGTTCAATCAAATGTGTTCTTACAAAAAAATTATACAAATTAGAGGCTCACCCTCCGAATCAGATGCTGCCAATCGTCCAGGCCAGCATCCGTCACAGCCACGTCAAAGTCACGCAGCTCGGAGATCGTCGTCCTCCCGGTCACGTCAGTGTACCCGAGGGTCTCGGGGTACTCTGGGGGCTTGATACCCGCCGCCTCAACCTCCTACAAAGTCAGATGTTTCTCATTAATCAATGATCTTTCATCCTATTCTCAAAATCAAATAAAGGAGAGTAAAGATGCTTACCACAACCGGCCAGTACGCCAACCTCCCGTAGAGGAACGCCGAGTAGTCCTCGCCGACAAGAAGGAGGGCGTCGCCACCAACACCAGCCAAGTCAGCCTCCCTCTCAGCCTTAGAAGGCTCCCTGAACATTGTCCTAGGAGGATCGATGGGAACCGTCAATACATCCCGGGAGCACTGACGAGCCAAGCGCTCGCCCAAGTACCACACAGGACCCATCGACGTCCTCAACAGCAGCCGGCTCGAGCTCCTAGGACGAAGGACCTCAGCCACAAAAGGAGGCACTACAGCGTACTCCGCCCAAGGCCTGGGCACCCACTGAGACAAGACAAACAAGGAATCATTCTTATGATCGATTAAAGGCAATATAGAAGCAAATGAATATAAGTGAGATGCTCACGCTGTCCAGCTGAAGAGCGTTCACGTCCCGCCGGTAAACACCGTGAGAGGAGCGCTTGCTCCTCGTCCTGCATATCACCCAATCCCTCATGACGGGATAGGCCTTCTCCAGCACCAGGAGAAGTCCCCTTCTCCATCAACTCCGGACGAACCATGGCCCTCATGAAGCGGATGAGGACCGGAAAACCAGCAGTGACCCCGTCCCAACGCCCTAGGGAGCTCAGGTCAAAAATGAAGGGAAAAAGCTTCGTCGACAGCCTCTCTCCCTTGTCTCCGAGGTAGATCGAAGACAGAAACCACCAAAGCCAAAAACGGGCCCTCTGCTCAGCTGTACAGGGAGGAGGAGCCGTCTCTTTCCCGTCAATCGTCACCAGCGCCGAGGTCTTCCCCGCAAAGTACTCTCGGACATAGGAACTGGGCACCAAACCAGACACTGTAACAGCCTTCGGCGACAAGTTCCAGCCGATCAACCTCCTAGCCTCGGCCGAGTCCACCCTCATGGTAGTCTCCGGCCACTCCACAGCCTCAGTCCCAGACGGCAGACCAGGAATCATGCCGTAGTCCTCCAGAGTGACTCCCACCTTACCGAAAGGCATGTGAAAAGTGGAAGTCGTGTCCCAGAATCGGTCCAAGAAAGCGCGGACCAGGCTAAGGTTAGCGCGCAGCTTCCTCTTCGCGATATCCCTCCAGGCCTGCACCAAGGCACCAAACGCTCCACGCTCGATCATGGCGCGCTTCTCCGCTGACAACCGCTCATAGCACTCCATCGTTGTCGTGTAACCCGGGAACGACCTGATGTTCCCGGCCTCCTATTGTGATTTGAAACAAAAGCTATCTTTAGTTTTGAGTGAAATTTGGGAAAATATGACCAAATGAAATGAAAGAAGATGAGTGATGAGTAATGAATATTACCAAGCTCTTCACCGTCCTGTAGGACAGGTGACCCTCTGCAGCCCAAAGTAAGTGCCTGCTGTCCCAGGTCTCAGCCCACGCTGGTGCTCCCCTCAGCTGACGACCTCCACGTCCAACGTTGGCCCTCCGCGGGGCCTCCTCCCCCTCAACAGCCTCCTCCTCGCGGACCACGTCCCCAGCAGCCATCACCGCGACGGTGAAAGCCTCCTCCAAAGCCTCCTCGATGGTACGAGAAGGGTCCACAACAACGTCTATCTCCATGGGAGCTCTCCTAGAAGTAGAAGCCTCATCACCTGCAACATTAAAGTAAATTTAGGCCGCGTCACGTGACGACGAGCCTTAGTTAAGGGATTTTCGAGCCTTCGGAAGCCCCAAAATCGCTCTTTTCTCGCCATCTTTGGCCGCATTCTCACAAACCCGATCACTCATGTGGTAGTTAAGGTCAAGTCAAGCCTAAGTTGAAGCCTAGTCATGGGTTCGAGTCGAAATTTCGGCAGTATTTCGTTATAACGGCGATTATGCCCTAGAAAAGCGTCCTGAAAAAGCCGTCACAAACCAAAATTCCAAGATGGTAGGAAGTTTACCCATCATCCAAGGATCCCAAATATCAAGTTTCATCGCAAATGGGCAATCCTAAGGCTATTTTCGAAGCAATTTACGGTTTAGCTGTGAAACCGTCTCAATTTCACTCAAATGCTCAAAACTCAAGGAAAATTCGAAACAAATACATGGTTATGTTCCTTATACTACCAATTATCCGTTTCTAATACCAATTTTACAAGGCGAATGCATTTGGGGGAAAAGCCCCAAATTTTCGAATCAATTGGGTTGAAAACCCTAATTTTTTCGATCCAAATTCACCCTTTATAGAAGATTAATGCAAGAATGATATACATACCTCGATTAGTCATGATGAATGCAAGCTCTTGAATCAAATTTTGGCGGAAATGGTTAAGATTTGAGAGAAAAATTGAGGGATTGTGTTTCGAACAAATGAACTTAAACCCTCTGTTTATTGCGTTTTTACGCAGAAAAGACACCCCCAGGAACAGACGCAGCAGGCGTTGCGCCTATTCCAAGAGACGCAGCTCTTGCTGCGCCTCTTCCTGGTGTTCCCTCCATACGAGTTTTCAAAAATTCGTTATGAGTTCGTTATTTGTGGGCCCATCATTGGCGCGCCTCTTCCTCGATGCCATTTTATCTTTTTTGATCCGTTTGACGATTATCTTTCATTCGGACCCGTATTTCTAAGCCAACAGCAGACTATCATACATTATACATCGCTTCCAAGACCTTGTTTGTCACAACGATCGGGTATTTCTTCACAGGTGTTTCGACATGCCTTCATTATATTCCCCAACGAGAGTAAGCGGATAATCCCTCTCGAGACATGGAGATAAGTTCCCGATTATGTTCCCCAACGAGAGTTCACGACCTACAGTCACTTCCTCTCGAGACATGGAGATCAACATCGACCCCGAATTCTTCCGAAGTTTGTTTGAAGCTGAACACGAACAGATTTCTCCCAGCAGTTCCAGACTGTGTCCTGCTGTCTTTCCTCAAAATCATTGTTTCCTTATAATCATTCAGATACCCCTTTTTTAGGATAAACCCTTCATGTCCTTCAGATACCCTTTTTCAGGATAAGCCTTCATACCTTCAGACACCAAGTTTTCTTCAGACCAAAGAGTTTCGTCGAAGCGTCTTCAGTCCCGTTTCGTCCGGAAGTCTCAGGTATGGTCTCTTCTTATGGCTGGCGAGCTTCCTTACGTAGTCTAATGGACTTTAAACGACCCTCCCCGGAAGTCGACAGTCTCTAAAATGTTCCCGACGACAGTTCCTTGGTTCAGACCCCTTGAGCCGCCTCGCGTCGCCATAGTCGTCAGGTTGTAATCTTCGATTGACCTCATGGCTATACTTTGACTTTCGCCTTGTCCAAGCCTTAGTCAAAGTGGGGGCTCTGTAGATACCTCATTTCTACACTTCTCGCAAACCACCCGGTGATGAATAGGCCGCATGTTTGGTACGCGGAACGATTTGTGACAGTTCGTAAGTTCACCGTCAAGTGATTGCTCAAACACTAATGTCTACCTCTTAGTTGTCATCTACGCGTCGATACGGTCGTTTTGACAGTAATTAGAGTACATTTGGAGTTCGGGCCTAAAACCGTCTCCATTTTCTGACAGCCGTTTGATCCCGAGTCGGAATGTTCCGGATATTTCTATTCAATATTTTATAAATATTTCACAATCTTTTATTCTTTGGTAAACAATTTCCCGTAATATTCATACAAAATATTAAGGAAAACCAATTTATTCCGTCATTCCATAACAGTAACACGGAAATCTTTCTTCCGCAGGAGGAAACCACTTGGGAATAGACGCAGCAGGTGCTGCGCCTCTTCCAAGAGACGCAGTGACTGTTGCGCCTCTTCCCAGGTCCTTTTCTGCGTTTTTTCTCGTATCTTTTTCATATCTTTCCGAGATTCACTTCCAAAGTCTCTCCGAAAACCCTATTTCTTCACGTGATTAGTATAAATAGGAGCCTTCGCTCCTCATATTTCTCACGCGAGTGTCCGCCCTTCTCTTCTCCCTTTGCATTCTAGACCTTTGTTCTTACTTTTTCGCGTCTACGTGCTTGAACATTCGACCACGTAAGCTCGGATCCTTCTGAGTACCAGCCTCGTTTGCATGACCGGCCAATTTTACCAACTCCACATCAATCAACTTAATTAATCTAATCGTTTTCCTCTTACGGGGGCACTTTTGTCTACATTCGAGTCGAGCATCTCTAATCGATAACTTAGTTCATCTCGTTTCGTCAAACATGTAAGTCTGAGGGTGTAAATCTCTCTTTTATTTATTGTTCTTTACTTTTTGTATCATCATTAATGTAAGGTTTATGTCGAAAACACCTTGTTCCTGCTTTAAAACCCTTTTTACGGATTTCCAGAAGACAGACCGTCGAGAAAGGACGCAGCAACTGCTGCGCCTCTTCGAAAGAGCGTAGTTCCTGCTGCGCCTCTTCGTGAAGCTGCCACAGTTCCTGCTTCCTTTCTTCTTCATTCGTCCTCTGTAATTCGTTCTTTGTTTGTTTTCGTTTTTTTTCGTTAATTCTTTGGTATAATCATGATAATTTCACATGTATATTATTGTTCATCATTAACACGTGTAATTCATCATTAAATCCGACCTAAATCCCTTATAATCTCATATTTGCGGGTTTTTGTCATTAAACTCAATCCGGGTTGTAGAAATTCGATTTGTTCATATCGGGTTTCTGGAATTCGATCTTTGATATATTTTCATCAGTCTTTTATCGTATCCATCATTAATTTGTCACTTATTCATCATATTAATCCTATTTCGTTCACCCATGTCACTAATCAATCTTTCATTCATGTAAATAAATTCGTCTTAATTTCATCTCATCCATGTTTTATTGCTTTTACGACCTTCATTCACATGTAAATAATGTGTTAATCACTTCCATCCGAGTAAGTATATTAATTAACCATTAAAATCACCAATTTACATTAACGATTTGTAGTTCCGGCTTCACAGCCAGAACTCACCCTTGGAACAGACGCAACAACTGCTGCGCCTCTTCCAAAGGGCGCAGTCCTGCTGCGCCTGTTCCAGGTTGATTTCTGTCTCTGAACTCCGTTGTTGCTTGACCTAGTTTAATTAGTTTACGTATAATTGACTATTAACCGTATTATCACCCACTGATCTGTTCTTTAATTCTTTCTTTTATTCTTTTTCTCAAACTATCCGTTTTAAAGGTATTTTCGACATAAGTCAATGAACCCGATGTAATTAATTTAATTTTTCATTATTGTAATTTTGTTTATTGTATTTATCATTGTATCTTGTATCATTCGTGTGTTTTCACATGTAATTGAGCATTAAATCCTACCTCGACATTAATTATATGCTAAATTACGTGTTAACCGACTTAGTCTATTCTTCACATGCTAGGATTAAAACTTGGATGTTGCATTGCATGCATATAATCAACGATATATCGAGTATAGGTGATGTCTGATGTGACCATAATTAGCGCATATTTAGCCCCCGAATTAGCCTTGTTCCCATGCTTTTTAGTGCATATTTGGGTCATTTCTTATCTTTAGTTCTTTGTTTTGCATATTCTTTGAGATTTTGATCCCTTGGTAGGAAAGGAGTAAGAATCTTGCATTTTCATGGCAAAACAAGACTAAATTGATCGAATTCAATGACCAAGGATCAAGGAGAGATAAGATTAGAAGGCCTTTGTACATATGATAGTAGATGAGCAATGTTGAGAAATGATCCTTGAGTCCCCAAGGAAATCCCCAAGGAATTTATGAAGAAAAGGGAAGAAAAGAAGAAGAAGCCTTGCTGAGGCACAATCCGTGCGGATTGTCCCCAATCCGGCCGTCCTCCAGCTGCAGAATCCGTGCGGCTTTCCACCTAGACGCTCGGATCCCACCTCCACAATCCGCCCCGATTCTCTTGAATCCGCTCGGATTCCATCACCAGAATCCGCCCGTCCCGACCCTAATCAGCCCGGATTCCTCTACAGCGCGATTTCCTCTTCTCCAAGCTACGAAGAAAGAAGCCCTTCCTTCGGAAAATACCGGCTCCTCCCTGCTCAATCTAAAAAGTGTAATTACTAGTTTAGCCCTTAGTTAACCCTAATGCATCCTCCCTAATTTCCACTATAAATACCCCATTAGTCTAATTAGAGGAGGATGTTATTCTTATCAACAATTAGAGTAGTTAATACCAATCAAATCTCTCTTTAGTTTTGTAATCAACAATTAATCAAGTCCTAATACAAGTTTTATTTCCTTAATCTCTCTTTTGTTCATCCTTTATTTTGGGTAATTGAAGATTATTTGGGTTATTATTGGGAGATTGACAACCTCTTAATCAAGCATTCAAGTACTTCTTTTATCTTTGCTTTATTATTGGAATCATTAGTAGGTATAATTCTCTTAATCCCTTTTAATTATTGTTAATTACTTTCATTTACTCATCATGTTTCATTTTGTTGGTATGATTGACAACCTTGCTAGCATGATCAACATGATAATGAGTGAGTAGTCTATTAGCTAGGGTTAATGGGTGATTAGGGGAAACCAACATGGGGAATGATTCATGCTTAAATTAATATGCTTTCATGTTTTATTTTCTTGCTTGTTTTGATCTCAACTCATGCACATGTTATATTTGATGAAATACTAAGCCTATGAATCCTTGCATTTACTACCATCTTCTATCTTTTCAATGAGACTTGTAAGACATAACCCAACTCGAGTCTCATTAGACCATGCATGTTGTTGAGTAGGGAAGATTAAGTCGACTTGTAGGTGTTGTGCAATCTAATCAATTCGGCTCTGGGACCCAAACTTTCATAGGATTGTAAGATATAACCCAACTCAATCCATCACAACAATAATCGCTTGCTTATAATTTGAGAACATGTTTGTATGTTCAATTCCCATGATTCCCCTATGATCCCATGACACCCTAGTGCTTTTTAATCAATTGTTTACACCCCTTTTAATTCATCTTGCTAGTTTATTTTCATTGCTATTTTAGTTAGTGACCTTCTACATCAACCCGATTTGTGACACCCCCAAGACACCACTAGTTTCAATAGAAATCTCATTTCAATACCCGTCCCTTGGGATCCGACCTTTACTTGCCTCTTTACTAATTGTAGAGTTGTTTGTGAAGCTATAAATTGTGTTTTGATTCGGACGTGACCCAACGACCATACCTTTAATTGTGAACACGAAACGGACCGACCAAAAATGGCGTCGTTGCCGGGGACGGTGTTTGTTTGATTTAGATTTCCTTTTTATTGTTATTAGTTGTGTCTTTCTTCGCCTTGGGGAAGTAAAACTCCTCAAGGTTTGTTCTAATTTTTTTCGAGTTGTTTGATATTTTGCATGTCTAGAAGGTCACAAGGTGATTTGTTACCTTTTGACCGTGAAATCGAAAGAACCTTGTCGAACAATAGGAGACTTGTTAGGAGGAATTTAAGAGGTATTAGAGAAGTTGTTCAACCAACTATTGAGTTCGTCAACCCTTTCGCAATAGAAGGAGAGGAGAACCCATTACACAATACCCCACAAAATCAACCTACAATGCCTAAATTCTCGTCACACTCCGTACCCACCGAGGAGAACCTACCAAATGGTACTCCTACACCGCAACATCTAACCGGAAATTTTATTGCCAAATCCGCCGTTATCCAATTAGTTGAAAGGAGCCAATTTGGGGGGATGCCTAGTGAAGACCCTCATTCTCATATGGAAACCTTTTGCGACTATTGTGATGTAATCTCTCAAACGGGTGTGACTCAAGACCAAATTAGATGGGTCTTATTTCCTTTTTCTCTAATCGGCACTTTGCTAATGGTTGAAGGGCCTTGACAAGGCCACCCTCGGAATAGATTCTTGGAAGAAGTTGGCTCTAGCTTTCTACAAAAAATTCTACCCACCGGAGAAGACTAACATGCTAAGAGCTCAAATTACGGGTTTTAAGCAAAGGGATGCAGAATATTTGTATGAAGCTTGGGAGCGGTTCAAGGGAATTTGTCGCTCATGTCCTCACCATGGACTTAGCGAATGGTTTTTGGTACAACAATTTTGGAATGGTCTATATGAGGATTCAAGGAACATTCTCAACATGGGATCAAATGGAATGTTCACCGAAGTTGATGACAATCAAACATGGAACAAGATTGTGGAAATGGCGGTCCATAACTCACAATATAGTAGACCTTGCAAGGCCACTAGAGGAGGAAAGCATGAAGTGGACTCCGTTACCCAATTGGGTGCTCAACTTAGTGCTCATATCGACACAATCAATTTGAAGTTTGAAAAAGCTATGGCTAGACTTGAAGAAGTCTCAAAATCACCAAAGCATCATGTTAATGCCATGACGGCATCCTCATCAATCCCAAGTGGGATATGTGAGAATTGTGGAACTTTGGGACATGACCAAGGTGAATGTAGAGGAACAAATAAACAAGTGAATTCTTTCCAAGCATACAAGAGTGGTACCCCTTATTCCAACTATTACAATGAAAACACCAAATTCCATCCAAATCTCTCATACAAAAGCCAAAATGTTCAAAACCCTCAAACAACATACATGAGAAACCAAAATCAAAGACCCTTCTACAATCAAAACCAAGGTTACCAAAATCAAAATCCATAAAATCACCAAAATGACCAAGGTTTTGATGTCCAAAAAGAGGTCTTCCAAATGCAAAAGAATCAACAAGAATTTTTCGCTCAAATGCAAAAAGATAGCCAAGCAAAGGAAACCACCATCAACAACATCCTAGCTCACACCAAGATGTTGGAAACACAATTGACTCAACTAGCATCTTCAAGCTCACAAAGACAAAAGGGGCAATTACCACCTCAAAGTAATCCCCCTAGACATGAAACGGTTAGTGCCATTCACTTGAGAAGTGGTACAAGGTATGAAGCACTAAGGAAGCAAGTTGAGGATGAAGTTGTGAAAGCTAGTGAAAAGGAAGAAATTGTGCAAAGCTCCAAAGATGGAGAATCATCAAAAGAAGAAAGTTCAAAGAAAAATGAAGACAAGGTCAAGGAGAAGGAGCCCATTGTGATTAGACTTCCTTTTCCAAGTCGTCAAGCCAAGCCCAAATTTGATGATCAACTTGGAAAGTTCATGGAAATTGTGAAGAATTAGGAAATCTCAATTCCTTTCACGGAATTAATCAATCACGTGCCGGCCTATGCGAAGTACATGAAAGATATCCTCACAAAGAAGAAGTCGATCCGGAATCTTGAGACTATCGCCTTCACTTAGGTGAGTAGTGCAATACTTCAAGGGAGTTCACCTCCAAAGCTAAAGGATCCGGGAAGCTTCTCAATACCGTGTACCCTTGGCGACACAACGATCAACAAAGCCTTATGTGATATAGGGGCTAGTGTGAGTGTCATGCCGTACTCGGTGAGTAAAAGGTTGGGGATGGGAGAGCTTAAATGCACCAACATCACACTCCAAATGGCCGATATATCGACAAAGACACCATTAGGGATATGGGAAGATGTCCCCGCATTTAATTGGGAAGTTTTTCATCCCGGTGGACTTTGTCATTGTTGATATGGAGGAAGATTCCAACATTCCAATCATTCTAGGAAGACTTTTCCTACACACCGCGGGTGCGGTGATTGATGTGAAACATGGTGAGCTCACTCTAGAAGTGGGAGATGAAAGCATAACCTTTAATCTTGACAAGACTATGAGAGCTCCTCATTTGCATGAATCATGTTTTATGATTGATCATTATAGCCGAAAGGATGAAAGGAAGAAATCGGAACTCCAATGGAAGGAAAAAATTGAAGATGCTCCATTCAAAGAGCAAGTGAATTGTGACAAGGAGAGCTTGCAAAGCTTGTCAAAATCAACCAAAGAAGAAGAGGATGGCCTCATTGGCCAAGAGAAGAATTTGGGAGAGTTGTCTCCATCAAATCAAGAGATTTTCAATGATCAACTTAATGAAGTTTGTGGTCTTTGGGACGACGAATTTGAAGGGATTTTTAATCCCTACATTGGTAATGCCATCGATCAAGACCGACAACAAGGGCCAAGGTCTATTGAAGACCTCTACCATAATAATGAACAAGCTTTCGATTACTTTTTCAAGGTGTTGAGCAACATCAACAACACCTTGGACATGCCCCCTTGACATCTCATCAAGAATGAGAGTTTGGTGGAGTCCTCCCTAAACCACCATTTGTAAATATTTCTAACTCCCTAACTCGCATTTCAATTCTTGTATTGCATTTTTGTCATCTTTGGATTTTTATTTGCTTTGATCAAGATATTTGTCATGTTTGAGAGAAGTGAGGGAGGGACTAACAATCTCAAATTGATGTGTAGTGCTTTCGCTTAGTGTGGGGATGGCAATTGCCTAGGCTATCCATGCCTTAGTAGTGCCCCCACAATGAAGAAAACAAGATTTGAAGAAGAATAGGAGGTTGATAAGGGACATGCACTGTACACGGATGGAACTGAATCCGGGTACAAGGGGAAGAATCCGAACGGATTGGGGAGAAGACGCCCGTCTTCATGCAATCCGAGCGTACTGGGATGAAGACGCACGTCCCTATAAGCTGAAATTTTGAAAGATTTTTGACTGTAAGAGAATCCGGGCGTCCTGAACTGGAATACGCCCGTCTCTGATAATCCGTCCGTCTTGGACAGAAGACGCCCGTCTTCTCTGCTGAGGAAAACAAAGAAAATTTCCTGGACTCAAATCCGTCCGTCTTCAGGCAAATCCGTCCGTCCCGTATCAAGCAAATCCGAGCGTCTTCTTCTGAATCCGCCCTTCTTTAGGCGAGTTTTATCAAACCCAGAAAGTGCAGAATCCGCCCGTATTGGGCAGAATTCGCACGGATTGCCCCTGCAGTTCGAATTTTTCGGTCTTTATAAAATCCCTCCCACCTTCATTCATTCATTCATTCATTCATTCATTCATAACACTACTTCAAAACATCAAAACCCTCATCCTCTCCATCATAAAAACAAAATCCCTCAACAACATTCACCAAAATCAAATCAAATCATCATTCTAACAACAAATCAATCACTTCTTTTTCAATAAAAATCAAAACTAAGAGCAAAATCTTCAACCTTTGAGTCGATTATTGAATTCCTAAAGGCAAAGCCTTTCACCTTTAAATCGATTTGGGTGCACTACAAATTGAAGATTTTTCATTCTTTTCTTGGTTAGTTCATCAATGGCAAGGACTAAGGGAGCAACAAAGGCAACAAAGGCACCAAAGACACTTTCGCAAAGGCAAAAGGCTCTTCAAGCAAAGAAAGCATTGGCTATGGTGGTAGCAACACCAAACTTGGAAGTGCAACAACAACAACAACCTTCTATGGGAGCAACAACATCTTCTACTCTGGAAATCGATCAACTTTTGCAATATCCGGAGGTAACTTTTATTTCCAAAACCCATAGAGATACTTTTGCCAAGTTTGCTAGGAAATTAATTCAATCCACCAAATTTATTTGTGAGGACATCTTGGGAAAGTTGGGTGTCCTTGAGCAAACTAGAGCCTTTTTCAAAGCCATGGGGTTAGAGAAATTGTTTGAATCAAAAGAATTGACATACCCCTCCCTTACCTTCGAGTTTTTGAGTTCTTTGAAAGTCACCAAAGTTGAGAGTAGGGAGAATCTCGAGTTTCGTCTAGCTAATGTTAGTAGACGCATTTCCTTTAGGGAATTGAGTGAAATTTTGGGTCTTAGTGATGAACCGAGTTATTTTAAGAACTATGGAAAGTATGACCCCGACCCTCTTTGGGAGGCAATTTCCGGGAGGAAATTTGAGGACTTTCATGCGAGTCGTGCTCTTTTAGTCCACCATCCGGGCATAAGAGTATGGCACAAGGTCATAGGCAACACAATTATTGCAAGGAAAGATACCAACCATTTCACCAAACTTGATTTTATTCTTCTTGAATCGGCTTTGAACATTGGAAGAGTGCACACTAAGCCTTTCAACTCTTTGAGGCTCTTGGTAGATAGATGGCTCAACATTGATTGTGGGAAGAAGGGCACTACCGTTATTGTCAATGGCGGCCTAGTCACTATCCTATCTAAGTACTTTGATCCTAATTTCAATAAGGATAACAAGTATAAAGCAAAGGAGGATGGTAATCTTGTTGATTTGCATACTATGATACACAAGTACAAGTGGGTTACTCATAACCCTCTTGATACCAAGTATGGATGGCTCACTAGTGAAGCTAGATCGTTCACCTTGCCTTCAAAGATTTGTCGTCTAAGCGTCCACCGGACCAATTATCTACTTCCCCTTTCTAAAGAGGCCGAGCATATTATTCAACAACAAAAGGGTGAACTTGAAATGCCCTCCTCTTCCATTGTCATACCACCCTACCCCTTTGAGTATCAAGAGTTCAAGCCGGAAGGAGTTGAAGCTAGAAATGATTATTTGACTCTCCTCATGCAAGCAATGCACAAGCAAGCCTTTGAGGACCGGAAAAATGCTTACTTGGCTCAATATCCACCCCTCCTACACTTAGCTAGGCAAGGACTACTTGACCCATCATGTCCTTTACCTAGTTGGGCGGATAGAGAAGTCCTATTTCCGGGTACACCTAGGGTCGTTTCGGGTGACAATGAGGTTGTTGGTAATGAAGAAGTTGATGATAACATTGATGAGGAAGCAAGTGAAGAAGGAGAAAAGTATGATGAGCAAGATGAAGAGGCAAATGAAGAGGGAAGTGGCATTGAGACCACTTCTAATGAGGAAAGTGATAATGGTGATGATATGATGGAAGATTAGCAAGCCTTGGAGGCTCCTACCCTCTCATGGTTTGTCTATTTCTCTCTTTGTTTTAATTATAATTTTGATCATTGTTGGAGTAGTCCTAGCACCATAGAGGACTCACACCTCGGTACCATTGAGGTGTTCTCATTTTATTGTTCCCATTTTCAAAATCCAAAATGACAAATTAGTTTCATGCATTGCATAGTGTGTGCATGAACTACACCCATCCTTCGACATTAGCAATAGTGTCTAACTCGGTTTGGGGAAGTTAATGCATACACAACGGGAGGTAATCTAAATTATCCTCTCCGTCATAACAAAAACCATGCATCATGTAGTGTAGCTTAGTATAGATTGCATTTAGTATAGAAATCATGCCTCATCTTTGCATAATTTCCATCACTTTGGCCATTGAGGACAATGCCCATATTAGTGTGGGGATGGGAATTCTAACATTTAACTGTTATTCAAAAAATCCAAAAAAATTGAAAAATTTCGAAAATCATAAAAATTTGAAAATTGAAAAACCCAAAAACATGTTTATTTCCCTTTGTAGTCTTGTGTATATATTGTTTTGTATATATTGTGTTTGTTCTATCCTTGTTCACATTGATTGACTACGCCACATCCAAGACATGAGGATAATGAGGACCGCATGGTATGATCTTTCCAATCTCCTTTTTCCTCTTTATGTTAATGACTATGTGGCTTTATTTTGATTGATGCGGTATAACAATGTAAATTTAGGACTTGCATTTAGTTTATATGTCATATTAGTTGATAGAATCACTTGCATTAGGATGTTTATATTAGTTGCATCATGGCATGTAGTTTCATGTTAGAAATGTTTTGAAAAATGCCTAATTAGGAACTTTGACAAGAGCAACTAAGCCATTACAAATACTTGTTCAACTTAAGACTTTGCCTACTAGAATGGTTGTAAAACACCTAGATAGTGTCATACTAGTGTCTTTTGACCCATGACCCAAGGCCTAGTCAAGGGTTTGCATGTGAGTCACCTATCCAACCCCGTGATGCGATGTGGACTTGGTTAACTTGTCTAGGTGACCTTGATTGACCTTGTGGTAAGGCAACCCAAAAATATTTTCTATCAATAAGCTTGAAGTGCTCATTTCAAAGAATTTTGTCATGTGGAAGTAATTTAATGCCAAGGAAACCTCAAATGTTATGAATTGTTGAATGTTGAGAGATTTAAGTTGTTTTGATGGAGGCGTACCACTTCGATGTGCTTTGGTGCGGGATCCATTGAATTGGGCCCCCACACGGTTGTGAATTCGGCCGCCCAGAGACAGAGTGACTATCACCCTGAAAAGCTATTGTCTAGAGGTTAACCGGTTGCCTAATAAGCGATTGGCGAAAGCAAAGGACACTAGCCCGGAAGGGACAAACCCCATCTTAAATTTTTGAAATGTGAAAGTGAAATGAGGACAGTTTTGAATACTAGTCATATCCACCCGTTGTGAATAAAGATTTGAGCATTTCATTCCCAAAAAGCCTTTTGTCAAGCCACTTGGTCCAGCTTGGGACGATTCATGACTGATACCCGTCGCTGTGACTACCAAAGATAAAATTTATAATCTCCTATTAAGACTAACCTAGGCTAGTGGTAACAGGGTCGAACCACAAGGAGGCGGTTGTAAATTCTAGTTGTTTTATGATCAGTCCGAGGTAACTATTATGGGGGTTGATTTGAATTGGTCTATAACTAATAACAATAAGAGGAAAATAAACTAAAGATATGATTTAAACAGATAAAAGAAAGGTACTAGGATGATCGGGTCATTATAGCTTCGGCGGCAGCAAACTAAGTCGGTCTGAATTAAACACAGGTAAGGCGGGAAATAAGAGGTCCTCTCGGTCCACTCCTAACAAATAGCATCTCTCGATCTCGCTATAGGTCCCTAATGTCACTAATACTAACTTTCGTCCTGAAAAGTGACTAATGGTCTAAACTATACCTATCTTTCGATCTTAGCACAGTTTAGTCGAATTAATTGACGGTCAAATAACCTACCCTACCTTTCGGTCTAATGGGTCGGTCAAAAAATAGGTATCTAACTGGTCGCATGCATTCGATTTGTTAAATACAAGATTAAAGACAATTAAAACGAGGGATAACCTTACAAGGTCAGTCGATCGACCAACAAGGTCAGTCGATCGACTGACACGCGGGTTCAGGCCGTGTCTAATCTAGTGCCGCCTATGCCATGAATCGCCTACATCCTAGCACTAAAGATTTAGCTATTCATGCTAAAGATGAAGACAACAATGAAACTAATAACAACAAGCCCAATTCATGCTTTAAAATAAATAACAACGATGATAAAACGATAATTGGCTTTGGGGCACTTAACTATCAAACCTATACTGACAATAAAAGCAAAACAATAAACTCAATACTAGGGCAGAAGAAATACCGAGATTTAAGAGGAAAGATTAAGAACAATGGCAGAATTTCCAATGCTAAAGTTGATAACCCAAAACCCTAACTCGGAAATAAGCTAAATTATTGTGATGTGAAACTTAATGTATTCTCTGATATATTCTTCGATATCAAAACTAGATGCTGGTGTTACGTTATATAGCAATCAACGCAACAACTTCTTTCTAAAACCTAAACTTCACGGGCTTTCTAAATCTCGTGCTGAATCGAAATCGTCGATCGACTAAAGATGCTTTGATCGATCGATCTCTCTCAAAGAACAACGATAGCTTCGAAACCGAGCCTTGGTCGATCGATCGACTAGGTTGGTCGGTCGATCCGCTAAGCTGCTACTTGACTTCTTTTAACTCGTGGACTTGTCTTTCGGGCCTTGGATTGCGCACCAAGCTCGTTCCTTAAGCAATTCCTTTACGTCATTTGCAATGCAGATTACTCGGGGGCGGATTTGGCTTGATTTCCCGTCGAATTCTTCACATTTCTGCAATAAAGTACAAAAGCACGAAAGTAGAGGAAAATAGAGAAATATGGGCATATATAGCACAATTGAGCTCAAATGCGTGTAGAATACATGTGAAACATCATATTTTAGACACGCATCAAATCTCCCCAAACCAAACCTTGCTTGTCCCCAAGCAAGAACTAGACTCGATCTAATGACCTAATGGAACGAGTTCAATCTCAGAGCGAAATGCAAACTGTAGGGCCCAAACCAATTTAATGCACAACCAACAATCAATTAGTAATGTGAATCATCCAAACGAATTATAAAGTCGTTAAAAGGCTGCTGAACCATTGACTGTAGAGACTTATCAAATTGGACTCTCGCGGGTCGCTCAAATCACTCAATTAAGCACAGGTGATATATTTGTAAGATAGAAAGAATTAATTTTGTAAAGACTCTCACCTAACTACGACCTATGAGGACATGCCGCAATAAAAAATATGAAAACGACCTCTACAACCGTACATATGCATTCCAACCAAACAGATGACCAATGACACATGCCGAGGTAAAAATGGGATATGTGAGGTATGGGTAAGAAGAGGCAAAACATTTTATGGTAGAGTGGAGGTACAGGTGATCAAGCTAGTACCAAAACGGAACCAAAGGACAATATCCAACTTCTTTCTCATAATCAAGTGAAACGGTGCTATAGCAAGCACAAAACTCACAATCTCCAAACTAACAGTAATCATCTAACTCCCCATAAGATATAAACGAAACATGGGAGCAAAAAGCGCCAAAAGATAAGGATTAAATTATGCGAATTGATTTTCTTTTTTTTTCACGATCGATCGACTATATTGGGCAGTCGATCGACCCATTTGAACAGTACAGAACCTCTTTTCTTTTTCGAATCATTTTTTTTTCATCTTCTTTTTTTTTCCTTTTTTTTTTTCTTTCTTTCCTTTTTCTTTCATTTCATTTCCCAACTATCGTCTCAACAGAGCATATGCTACCAAAAACTGAGTAACAATCCCGAAAACACAGACTACTAGCTTGACAAGGGACAGGCTATGTGTAGGATGTAGTAAATAGGACAAAAAGGATATTTTTGGCATAGTGAAGCTTATGGGTAAAATGAGAAAAGGAAACCTCTACCACATGTGTCAACTAACCACAAACCGAATGCACACAGGTATTAAGTAGATCAAATTCATAATTATGCAAATTAAGGACACATGTCTCATAAGGAGTACTACTCACATTCCTAAATGAACTGGTCATGAATGTCACCAGTTATAGGCTCTAAAAACTCAGAAATATGATGTAGCTTGCCAATTTTCAAAGTCAAGTCTCAAGTTAAGCAAGAAATGTAACGAAAACTCGTAGATATGCATTTATGATTCTACTAATAACATGTAAGCTAGCAAGGCTCAGGCAAAACAGGTGCAAATGCTAAATCATCCTGGAAATACTACCGTTCCGACTCGATCTATATGCTAAAATAAACGTGCATTTTATGGAAATTTTTGAAATTTCTCAATTTTTTTTGAATTTTTTTGATATATGATGAAAACGAAATAAACGATGCAAACTGAAATTTAAACGTGAATGCAAACAAATGAATGAAGTGCGACGCAAAACCCTTCCCCAAACCAAATCGCACAATGCCCCCATTGTGCAAAATCATATAATGAAAGCAGAGAGAAATGGGAATTTGCGAGAAAAGGGAAATAAAAACACAATGACAGAAAGTAAAGACTTGGGAACTCACAAGACTTTAAGTGCGAAGAAAGGAAACCTCCCCAAACCAAAGCGTGAGCTAGGAGGTTTTGATGGCAAGATGCTACCAACAAGAGTGCCTGAAAGACAGAAAGCACCACGCATAAGACCGAAGAAAACAATTTTGAAGCGTAAGTATTGTGCACTAATGAGACAAAAGAAGAAATAGATAATTCGACGGAAAATAAAGTAGAGTAGAAAACTCCCTTAGATCCGCATATCGACCAAACACAAAGGGGGGGAGAGGTCGTGAACGAATATAGCAAAGAAGATGGTCGATCGACTTAAAGAGGCATCGATCGACCAGTGGCGAGAACAAGAGCTCTGTAAACCCGCAATTGATCGATCGACCAATGGTGCCACGATCGATCAAAACACTCTGCGCAGTGTCTTATTTCTTCGTAATTGCTCAATGATTTGAGCTAATAAGCTCTAAATACCTGCAAATACACAATAGTACGTGCCAAAAATTGCGCAAAACCCAGAACGAGGTCTAAAGTACTTAAAAATTCTAAGCAAAAAGAGTAAAAGCGAAGTTTTCGCAAGCACAAAAAGCAATAGAAAATAGTTCGAAAGCAATAAAATGAAGTTTATAATCTAACGTGATCAACTAATAGTTGATCAAGAAGGACCACGGTATGGCCCACTTCGTCGGCTTCTCGCTACTAGAGGTAGCCTCAATGGTGCTCATATTATCAGTTGCACCCTTCTTAGCTTTGACAGTCGGAGAACTCAGCTGATAAGCTTCGTCATCTCCCCAATCAAGGACTCCCTCGGAATCATCGGAATCCAAATCAGCCCATCTCACCTTGGCTGGCTCATCTTCCACTTCCTCATCAGTCCCATAGCTTAGGCATCCAAGACCTCCTATTTGAATGATAGGCTTTGTCACAGCTGGAGTATCCAACGGCTCTTCCTTCCCCAAACCAGCTCCTGTATTATCTAAAATAACAAATTCTTCCTCCTTTTGCTCCCAATCTGGGGCGGAGGGGTTAATCTGAAGAGAGTAATAGGGACAAAGCGATTCGGGAAGCACAAAGTACGATCTCTTTTCAGAGACCGTATTACAAGTAACTGGCCACATGGCGTCCTTCTTTTTAGCAGGTTGGGCAAAAATGATAGAGTGTTTCCCAACCTTGAAGGTCAAGGTTCCTAAACCGACGTCAATAATCGCACCAAAGGTGTGCGAAAATGGCCTACCCAAAATGATGGGAATATGGTCATCCTCGGGCATATCAAGGACAACAAAGTCAACAGGGAAGAAAAACTTCCCTATCCGGACGGGTATGTCCTCTAGGACTCCTATTGGCTCGATCGGATCGGTCGACCATCCGAATCTGTCATCTCTGTGATAGCAAACCGGGTCAACTTGAGTTTCTTAGCTAAACTCAAGGGCATGACACTTATACTGGCCCCTAAGTCACCCAATGCCTTCTCAATTGACAAGGTACCTATTTTGCAAGGGACAGAAAAGCTGCCCGGGTCCTCTAACTTAAGGGGCGCAGTGTGAGACAGATAAGAACAAGACTCCTTGGTGAGTGCGACAGTGTGCACTGTTTCAAGTGACCGCTTTTTTGACAACAGTTGTTTCATAAATTTAGTGTATGCGGGTACTTGGTTAACTAACTCAAGGAAGGGGACTTGCACATTCAAACTACGGATAACTTTCTCAAACTTATTGAAAGATACCTGTTCTTTGGTCGGCACGAGTCTCTCCGGATATGGGGCTGTAAGGAGAACCTTAGCCCTCTCTTCTAAATCGCGTGTGCCGGTATCCTTGGACTTAGGCTGAAAGTCCGTCACCTTCTCTTTGTTGAAGCTAGATCCCTCCTCAGACCGTCTCAAATGAGACCCATTGACCGTCATTGGATCGAACTTGAGCGGATCGACCCATCGACACTCGGTGCCTGCTAAAATCTTCGGGACTGTAGTACCCCGAAACAAGTGATCTCGTAGATTAGTTGGCATTAAAGGACGATACTCTTCAACATCAGCAGTGATATTGGTCGATCGACCTCCCTCCTCGCCGATCGATCAAGGTTGGGTTGCCTGATTCGAAGCTCCTGTAACCCGTGTTTCAGTCGATCGACTAGGTACTTCAGTCGATCGACTGAAACACCTGGCAGACGGCTGTTTTTTTGATTTATTCGTTACAACTTTGTTTGAACTCGGATCTGCCTCATTCTTCTCAACAGCTTTCTCGACCATGGCAGGACCATCAAGGGTGGACCCGCTCCTCAAGGTGATGGCATGTAGGGTCTCCTTTTGTTCGGGTTGAGTGGGTAGGTGTCCGGGAGCTCGAGTGTTACTTTTGCTAGCCAACCGAGCTATTTGGCTCTCTAGTAACTTCATCCCGCCTCTCTTTCCTGGGACTCCTTCAAAGAACAAATTCTTGATTCGGAAAATTCAGAATTTTGCGTTTGTTCTTCTTTGCCGCGCACATAAGGAGGCTTTTGATATTGCTTTTGCTTTTGATGTGGAGGTACATATGGCCGCTTCTTTGTGGCGGAGGTTGAGTTGGGTTTTGGACATTCTGGCTCCTCCAACTCAAGTTCGGATGCGGTGGCTCGTAGTAGGTGTTGTTCTCGCCTATAGTGTTGAAAGGCGACAAGATTCAAAGGGGCTAGGGCAATTTTTCAAGACATGGCCCTCAACTCCACACCTTTCACAGACGAAGGGACCGTCTGACACGGCATTAACTTGGTATATCCCACCTTTAGAAACTCCCCTAGCTCATACTTGTCAAATCTTGCGGTGAGAGCCTCAAGCGCAGCAATAGAAGAGGACTCAGCAGCTCTTCTCTGGTTCCCTCTCGAATTCCCATACTCGGCCTTGTGGGTAGCTAGATCGTCAATGATCTTCCACCCCTTGGTTGCTCCCAAATTTTCAGCGAATCTTCCATTGGGGCGACATCCAAAATGACCCTCTGATCATCGTACAACCCATTGTAGAAATGATTGCACAAACTCCACTTAGCAAACCCATGGTGCGGTATGGTTCGCACCAACTTCTTGAATCGGACCCATGCCTCATGGAAATTTTCATCTGGCCCTTGCTTAAAACCCGTGATTTGGGCTCTAATAGCGATCGTTCTTGAAGCGTAGAAGTACTTCTTGTAGAACGCCAATGCCAATGTATTCCAATCGGTGATCTCCTGAGCGGCTCGGTCCCGATCTCTATACCATTCCCTTGCGAAGATCGCGAAGGAGAAGATGAACATTGTCTCCTTGATCCGGTCCTGGGTCACGCCATTTGGTGGGGAATGGAGCGGCGAGAGTCTATGAAGGTCTCCATGTGCTTGGCGCATCTTCGTTTGCAGCTCCCCGAACGATTTCTCTCAACCATAGTGATGTAGGCGGGCTTTGGTTCGAATTTTCCGGCATCTCCCGTGGTCGAACCCCTTGTATAAGTTCACGGCTGTCGGCTCAGAAAAACTAGCTATACTTGCTTCCTCGGCCATGACTGAAATTTCGGGAAAATAACTGTTTGGTGAAGAGGTGGGTGAAGACTGTTGGTCTTCCTCAAACAGATCGTGCTCGAGATAGCTTGACAGAGTACTCAGCTCTTCCTCTGTCGACAATATCCTTCGTGCTCGTCTCAACCCGCGCAAAGATTTCTCTATCTCAGGGTTCAACGGTACTAGTTCTCCACCATGTGACCTCCGCATAAGATGAAACTACAACAAGAATATAAGAAAAGTTTAAGGAACAAAAGTCCCTTAAACTGAGAAAGACTGAAAATAAAGACAACTAAAATTAGGACTATTGCCTCCCCAAGAACGGCGCCAAAATTTGATACCCGTCATTGTGAGTACCAAAGATAAAATTTATAATTTCCTATTAAGACTAACCTAGGCTAGTGGTAACAGGTCGAACCACAAGGAGGCGGTTGTAAATTCTAGTTGTTTTATGATCATCAGAGGTAACTATTATGGGGGTTGATTTGAATTGGTCTATAACTAATAACAATAAGAGGAAAATAAACTAAAGATATGATTTAAACAGATAAAAGAAAGGTACTAGGATGATCGGGTCATTATAGCTTCGGCGGCAGCAAACTAAGTCGGTCTGAATTAAACACAGGTAAGGCGGGAAATAAGAGGTCCTCTCGGTCCACTCCTAACAAATAGCATCTCTCGATCTCGCTATAGGTCCCTAATGTCACTAATACTAACTTTCGTTCTGAAAAGTGACTAATGGTCTAAACTATACCTATCTTTCGATCTTAGCACAGTTTAGTCGAATTAATTGACGGTCAAATAACCTACCCTACCTTTCGGTCTAATGGGTCGGTCACAAAATAGGTATCTAACTGGTCGCATGCATTCGATTTGTTAAATACAAGATTAAAGACAATTAAAATGAGGGATAACCTTACAAGGTCAGTCGATCGACCAACAAGGTCAGTCGATCGACTGACACGCGGGTTCAGGCCGTGTCTAATCTAGTGCCGCCTATGCCATGAATCGCCTACATCCTAGCACTAAAGATTTAGCTATTCATGCTAAAGATGAAGACAACAATGAAACTAATAACAACTACTGAATTCATGCTTTAAAATAAATAACAACGATGATAAAACGATAATTGGCTTTGGGGCACTTAACTATCAAACCTATACTGACAATAAAAGCAAAACAATAAACTCAATACTAGGGCAGAAGAAATACCGAGATTTAAGAGGAAAGATTAAGAACAATGGCAGAATTTCCAATGCTAAAGTTGATAACCCAAAACCCTAACTCGGAAATAAGCTAAATTATTGTGATGTGAAACTTAATGTATTCTCTGATATATTCTTCGATATCAAAACTAGATGCTGGTGTTACGTTATATAGCAATCAACGCAACAACTTCTTTCTAAAACCTAAACTTCACGGGCTTTCTAAATCTCAAATGCCTGAATCGAAATCTGGTCGATCGACTAAAGATGCTGGTCGATCGACTGCTCCTCAGCAACAGTAGCTTCTGGAAACCGAGCCTTGGTCGATCGACTGACTAGGTTGGTCGGTCGACTGGCTAAGCTGCTACTTGACTTCTTTTAACTCGTGGACTTGTCCTTCGGGCCTTGGATTGCGCACCAAGCTCGTTCCTTAAGCAATTCCTTTACGTCATTTGCAATGCAGATTACTCGGGGGCGGATTTGGCTTGATTTCCCGTCGAATTCTTCACATTTCTGCAATAAAGTACAAAAGCACGAAAGTAGAGGAAAATAGAGAAATATGGGCATATATAGCACAATTGAGCTCTGAAATGCGTGTAGAATACAGTGTGAAACATCATATTTTAGACACGCATCAATGACCTTTACCTTTGTAGAGAATTCGAGACTTGTCATGTCATATGCTACTAGCATCATAGGGATCATCATTCCACCACCATCCGATCGCTCTTGACGAAAGCATTTGGAAATTGAGGACGAAAGTAGTCTAGTTTAACACCATTTGGAGGTGATTTAGTGCCATCCTCTTAGCCTTAGTAATTTGTTGAACTAGTATTTGTGAAGGATTACATGCTCTTAAATTTGTTCCTCTTTAGTGCCTCCGCCACTTGATGAGGAAGTGGCTATTCCTTTTGTAGATGCATCCATTATGTGATTTTGTGTGCTTAATGTTTGGATGTGTCGCCATTTTGGCAAGACCCACCTTGCCTTGCAAGAAGGCATCCTACCTCATGGTTGTCTTGTTGTGAGTTGAAGGGGCGGAGTGAGACCCGCTAATTGTCTCATATCGGCTATGTTATTAGGTTAGTTTAAATAATGGTCCTAGTCTTTGTCACCTCTTTACTCGGGATGAGCAAAGGTTCGGTTTGGGGATATTTGATGTGACCATAATTAGCGCATATTTAGCCCCCGAATTAGCCTTGTTCCCATGCTTTTTAGTGCATATTTGGGTCATTTCTTATCTTTAGTTCTTTGTTTTGCATATTCTTTGAGATTTTGATCCCTTGGTAGGAAAGGAGTAAGAATCTTGCATTTTCATGGCAAAACAAGACTAAATTGATCGATTTCAATGACCAAGCATCAAGGAGAGACAAGATTAGAAGGCCTTTGTACATATGATAGTAGATGAGCAATGTTGAGAAAGGATCCTTGAGTCCCCAAGGAAATCCCCAAGGAATTTATGAAGAAAAGGGAAGAAAAGAAGAAGAAGCCTTGCTTTGAGGCACAATCCGTGCGGATTGTCCCCAATCCGCCGTCCTCCACCGCGTAATCCGTGCGGCTTTCCACCAAGACGCTCGGATCCCACCTCCACAATCCGCCCGGATTCTCTTGAATCCGCTCGGATTCCATCGCGAATCCGCCCGTCCCGACCTTAATCCGCCTTGGATTCCTCTACAGCGCGATTTCCTCTTCTCCAAGCTACGAAGAAAGAAGCCCTTCCTTCGGAAAATACCGGCTCCTCCCTGCTCAATCTAAAAAGTGTAATTACTAGTTTAGCCCTTAGTTAACCCTAATCCATCCTCCCTAATTTCCACTATAAATACCCCATTAGTCTAATTAGAGGAGGATGTTCTTCTTATCAACAATTAGAGTAGTTAATACCAATCAAATCTCTCTTTAGTTTTGTAATCAACAATTAATCAAGTCCTAATACAAGTTTTATTTCCTTAATCTCTCTTTTGTTCATCCTTTATTTTGGGTAATTGAAGATTATTTGGGTTATTATTGGGAGATTGACAACCTCTTAATCAAGCATTCAAGTACTTCTTTTATCTTTGCTTTATTATTGGAATCATTAGTAGGTATAATTCTCTTAATCCCTTTTAATTATTGTTAATTACTTTCATTTACTCATCATGTTTCATTTTGTTGGTATGATTGACAACCTTGCTAGCATGATCAACATGATAATGAGTGAGTAGTCTATTAGCTAGGGTTAATGGGTGATTAGGGGAAACCAACATGGGGAATGATTCATGCTTAAATTAATATGCTTTCATGTTTTATTTGCTTGCTTGTTTTGATCTCAACTCATGCACATGTTATATTTGATGAAATGCTAAGCCTATGAATCCTTGCATTTACTATCATCTTCTATCTTTTCAATGAGACTTGTAAGACATAACCCAACTCGAGTCTCATTAGACCATGCATGTTGTTGATATGGGAAGATTAAGTCGACTTGTAGGTGTTGTACAATCTAATCGATTCGGCTCCGGGACCCAAACTTTCCTAGGATTGTAAGATATAACCCAACTCAATCCATCACAACAATAATCGCTTGCTTATAATTTGAGAACATGTTTGTATGATCAATTCCCATGATTCCCCTATGATCCCATGACACCCTAGTGCTTTTTAATCAATTGTTTACACCCCTTTTAATTCATCTTGCTAGTTTATTTTCATTGCTATTTTAGTTAGTGACCTTCTACATCAACCCAATTTGTGACACCCCCAAGACACCACTAGTTTCAATAGAAATCTCATTTCAATACCCGTCCCTTGGGATCCGACCTTTACTTGCCTCTTTACTAATTGTAGAGTTGTTTGTGAAGCTATAAATTGTGTTTTGATTCGGACGTGACCCAAGGACCACACCTTTAATTGTGAACACGAAACGGACCGATCAATGTCCCTAATCATTAGTAGAGGCCGTTATCGAGGCGGGCGGGATTAGGTGTTCGATCAAAAGAGCTTCCTCATACGTACCCTCACCTCTTACTCCAGATCTCTGTGAACATCCGTGTTCATTGGCATCCACGAGAGTCATTCTAGACATAGAATGCTAAGGGTAATGATTGCTTAGTGTTCATGTCACTACTTTGTGTCTTGACATGACACGAGGTATTCGAACGGTTCCAATTTCCCATAAAAATTGGTGGCGACTCCACAAAATGCAAACGCTTATTCTCTCTCCCAAGCGCCCCCGTGGGCCCATTGTCCACAAATACAAACAAACTCCATAAAAGCCAAATTATCTAACCAAGGTTAACATCCCACAAAAGAAAGAGTACTAACAAAAAGGCGTTAAGGAAGGATAAGCAAGGAACAAAGCACAAGTTAGGAGGGTACAAGAGTAATTCCCAGGAAAAACAAAAGAGAGTTTAGAAGGAGAAGTAAACATTAAGAAGTAAAGAATAAGGCAAGGTACACAAAGAAGGAGGATATCTAAGAGGAAGAAGAAGCATTCTTCAAAGGTTGAACAATCTTCAATTCTCGGCAAAAGGTACCAAATCTGGATCTTCACATAGGTAAGCTCACAGTTATCGATCCAAGGGTACAACAATTATTAAATGATAATCAACAAACATGTTAAAGCCTAACAAAGAAAAAACACACTACAGACTACCAACTTAGGTCCTTAAGTCTACCCATCTCTCATTCATTATTCAAGGTCAAATTCAAATTTAAATTCGGGGTACACATGTGTGCGTCGGGAGCAACATATGCTCTGATACCAACTGTGAAACCCCGCGATAAAGCAGAAAACATAACTAATAAATTAAAGCGGAGATTTATGAGATTTTAAAAACTTTTTATTTCTAGTTAAATATTAACACGCGGGAGCCACTAATGAAATGAAACAAATACTACAATAGACAAATTTAGGTTATTACAACCCAAGTCTAGAAAGCGGGGAAAAGATATCCCTCGAGTAAACATATAATGGGTTTCTAAACTAGCAACTAAGGTCCAAGAGTTTAGTTCTTGCTTGCCCACACGTCTTCCCCACGTAAGCATCTTCACAACCTGTCATTCATGTAAACATGAACGCCACAGTCAGTGGGGAGTAACTCAAGGTTATCCCAGCCACAATATGTCGAAATGCAAGTAAACAAACACCAATTAAACAGATTGATCATGCAATATATTCGAACAATAAAGAACAAGGGAATGTAATGGAAATTCGTGATGAAATAGGCATAATACTTTCTTAAGGGAAGAGGCATGATACATTAGAATAGATATGCACTCAAGGAAATAGAATAATCAAGTCAACCAACTCATATTAACACGACTCACAAGTGTAAGACCAACACAAAGTGCCTAGGAGTATCCGACTCAGAGGCTACCTTTAAAGCATGTCCGAGATACTACACACAAGATTACATCCTAGACTCCAACCTCCTGGTAGGACGACGATCATAATACAGTCCTAGTCTAAACCTGGATCCAGACTCTCAGGATAGACGTCACCCGATTCGATATGCGGTGACCTATCTGCATCCAAGACTCGAAACATGGCACACAGACCGTAACCAAAGGTCGAGTAACACCAAATCGAAAACATGGCACACAGTCCGTAACCAAAGGTCCGAAGAGGCGGAAGGATAACCCAATCCGGAAACATGGCACACATATCCGTAACCAAAGGTCCGAAAGGGTAAATAAGGAATGTCAAGTCGTCACACAATGTAAAACGTCACACTTGACTCACAATAAGAGTAGGAATGATTATACAAATATAAACACGATAGAATGTCATATATCATGGAATCACTAATGTCACATTCATACTTATGGCTTGCATCTCACCATAAGTATGGATGGGAACATCAATCCCGATGATCATATCGCAACTAGATGGCTTATAGCTCACCCCTAGTATCCGATAGTACCAAGACTCTCACAACAGAACAATACAACGCATTATCAAGAATATGACCCTTCACAAATAATTATTTAACAATAAATATCTCATACTTGTCTTATGCAAATAAATATTTCATTTTATAATTTATCATGCCGGTTAAATAAAATATAATGAGTGACAATGAAAAATTTACGTTATATGAAATTACGGAATAATATGTGACCAAGCCCACATGACTCATTCATGAGCCCAATAAGTAAATCATATAAAAAATGAATGGACTAGGATAAGCCCATTTATAAACATGTGACAAGGCCAATTGACTTAACAAATCAAGCCCAATAGATAAGATGCAACAAGCCCAACTGAATAAATAAGTAAATGAACGATATTAACTAATTACGTTATATAAAATATGAGACGGGAATTTAATTATACAAAGGAAGCAAAGTTGGCACCAAAAGTTCCCATAATATAAATGTGGCCCAATAACTTGATCATGTAAACCCAACTAAATAAATATTATGAGTCCAATTAAATTAATAATTCAAACCCAAATGAATAGATATGAGAAACCCAACTTACTAAGTATAACTAGTTCAATTCATTACCCTAACTAGTCCAATTTAGCAAGCATTACTAGCCCAATTACCGAGATCAAATGAGCCCACAAACTAAATCGAATGGGCCCAACAAAATAAATGTGTGAGAGAACGATATCAACGAATTACGTTATAAAAATATGAGACGGAAATCAATTATTTCAAATAAACCGAACTTGCGCCAAAACCAACTCGACCCACGACTCTAGTGGCCGTTGAACAGCCCCACGCTCATCACCAAACAACCAGCCACTACTCCACCTAATTGACCACCCAATCATAAACAAATAAAAGGAAGAAAGGGGAAAAACAGGGGTATGTGTACCCCGTGTCCAACCCAACACCCGCTCGTTCAACCCTCCCTCCCCCACGGCTGCCAAGCAGCCAGCAACCATAGGAACCGCGTAAAGCAACCTCATAATTTTTGTCCAAAGCCGAGCCAACCACAGCTCATACGACCCCTATGAAAACTGTTCTTATCTCACCATAATCAGTCCCCACCACCTATACGCGACCCGGTATAAAATCCGCATTTTAAGACAACTTAAAGGTGGGTTTCTATATATAAGCAAGGCGGAAATTCGACCATAGCAAAACGAAACTCCCATGTAAAATCGCACAAATGAAAGTAAGTATAAAGAACACAACTTTAACATGTAAAAGATTCAAAAACGAGTGTATGGGGCGAAATATCGACTCATTGTCGAGTAACCTATCACCGTTACCTTACTCCTCGAATTTCCGAGTAACAACGCCCAAAACACGAGCCTTTCTCCAGTCTTCAGGTCTTCAACTAAAAAGGAGGAGAGACGAGTTTTTTGAGACAAGAAATCGAGTTGTCATTTAAGACGGTATTTCGAAACCTCAACAAAATAGAAGCTTTCTTACCGTAAAAGAACGAGGAAGGGACGAGGAAACTAATGGTACAAAAATAATGGAGTTTGGTTGAGAAACGGAGATGAAATCTAGGTTGGAAGGTCGACGGAAATGGCGTGTGTACGGCTTTGTTGTTTGTTGTTGTTGCTGCGTTTGAAAGAAAGAAGAAGAAGGAATAAAGGGTGGGGTAAGTCACGGTTTTATGAGAACCACAACAACATATTAGTATTAATAATAATTATATATATAATAATATAATAATAATAGGAATTATATATAAAATATATAATAATATATAAAAGAGATATTTAGAGGTAGGATGTAAGAGGGTAGGTGAATGTGTTGTCAAAATTGGATAGGTCGAGAAAAGATTAGTCTCACAAGTGGAAATGTGACGGTCTATAGCTAGACGGAAATTAAGACGGAGATTATCATTATTATTGTCACTATTACAGTCCGACCAAAAAAATGTATACATTTATTCTTATATAAATTATACCTCAAGAATATAATTTAATAATACGTATTTTTATAAAAATGAGCTTTTATATAATACGTTTATAAAAATCGTGTTTGACATAAAATTAATTAAATTGAATAATTCAAATATATATAATAAAGTGATTAAACGGTTTAATAAATTTTAAATGTCAAAATGGAAAATTCGCGGGTGTTACGCTATTAATGTTGATGCTTCTGAAGCTGCTAGGTCAAGTATTGCTGTCGTCGGGGAGGTAGAGGAAGGGAAAAGCTCCATTGTTGAAAATGTCGCTCCTGCGGTTGAAGATTATGTTTCTAAAAAATCAGCTATGGAGGACTCCACGTCCATTGAAAATGGCGAAGCAATATCTTTGGATGGGAGCGACTCTGTTGTGGAAGCGATAGAAGTCAATGTTGTTGAGGCCGTTAGTTCAGGGGTAGCTACCGTTAGGGAAGCTGAAGTTGATAACACAGAACATGAAATGAAGGAAGTGGATGCTCCTGTTGAGAAAAATGTGACATTGGCTAACGACTTTGCACCGCTAGCTGACCCAATTACATCTGAGGTGAGTCCTCCTGACCTGTTACAGTTTTTATTAAATTTCTTACTTGTGTATATATCTTTTGAACCATTTTTCTATGTGCAGGTTGTTTCTAGGTCAGCAGATGAGCTGGAAGGGGATCAAATCAATGATGCTGAAGCACCCTAGACTGTTGTTGAAAATGTGACATTAGCCAATGAATTTATATTGTCGGCTGGCACAATTTCCTCTGAAGTAAGTCCTGACTGCTGACTGGTATTTCTGTTAAATTTCTTTCCAATGACTATATCCAAATATCCAATCTTCAGACACACTTATGTTTCTTCAGGTTATTGAAAAGTCAGCTGCTGATCTCAAAGAAGCTCAAACCAATGATGTTGAAGCACACCGGGCCGTAGAGAATGTCACGGTACTTAGCACCGAAAAAACCAAGTCAAAGACTGATTTGGTTTCCAAAGAACAAGAACCTTCTGCTAATGAGAAGGCTAGTTCTGTTAAGGGGGGAGGGGAGAAACCAAGTCGGCGTTCATATGCCAGTGTCTAGTTGACGGGACTTATTCAGCCTCTGATGAGAACCTGCTTGACCAAACCAGAATGGAAGTTGAGAATGAAATTCATAATCCCCAAGAGAAAGATGACGATGAAGGCTCAGCTAGAGATGCGAAGGATGGTCTTGTGTACTTTGGAAACGGAAGTTCCTCTAGAAAGGATATAGAGGAATTGGAAACTCATGATAGCGTGGCAAGGACCGGTAACAAGACCACCAACCATACCGGCAAGTAGGACATCTGAGTGAGCTGTAATGTTGGCCATCAAAAGTAGCAGGGACAGAGAGACGGACCACAGGTGGCTGTCATATTCACATTAAGGTAAGCAGAAAGATACACAAACTTTACATTACATTACCGTACAATAGAAAACAATTGCAAAAGAAGATATAAGTAGGTGTTGGGAAGAGCGCCATTATCAACTCTATATTAGGTGAAGAGAATGTCAAAATTTATACATATGATACGTGTTTGGGCTAAAAATAGCACAACAAAGAAGGCCCACTTAATAAAATAAAGGCTATGGAAGAAGTGATAAGGAGGAAGGAAGCCCGCGGTTGGAGAAAGGGGAAACGGGCTCAAGAGAGATCAAGAGCCCATCGTAGAAGGCTTCCGGATTAAGGAAAGAGGTATCAGGGAGAAGTTAGGGAGAAGTTAGGGAGATCAGGGAGAATTGGGAAGGGAGTCCGGGTTTGGAAAGAGTCTTTATGGAAATTATATTCCCTTTCCATATTCGAGGTAGGACATATCTAGGGTTCTTACCCTATAAATAGCCAAAAGGATCAAATCAAGAAAGGATTCATTCAACACCCGCATTCATACATCAACATTCAAGATCACATCTCGACATATAACATACGTTCGTCCAAGATCTTGCAGGCCTGACACCTAGGGCCAGCAGGATTAAGTTTGTGCCATAATTGTAATCATCCTCCTATTCATATAGTGCAATACTTGGCAGGGTACCGTCCCTCCCGCGGTTGTTCCCACATCGGGTTTTCCGCGTCACCAAATCTCAAGTGTTAATTTACATTACGCACTTTATTTTTCTATTTACTTATTGACATACGAACGATCGAACATCCAACCAATGAGTAAGACTACATTGACCCTAATTAATCGACTTGGGTAAAAATACCTAAACAGTTTGGCGCCCACCGTGGGGCATTGTGGTCGTCAATCGTTGATATTCTAGATATACAATGGAAAAGCAAGCATCTGAAGCCGTGTCAAGGAGTAGGCAACCATCGCCACCGCCACCATCTACTCAAAATCCAACATCAGCAGTGGCCACGCAGGCCCCCGGACACACCTCAAGAATCATACCGACAACAAAAACCTCTTTACCTCCCAAAGCCCCTGCTGTCACGGCCCAAGCCAGATCAGATAAAGGAACAACAAGTTCAGGCCTCCCTCCGCCACCTAGTTCCACACAAATCTTGCTCACCGTCGTGGAAAATCTTCAAAAAGCTATGGAGAACATGAGAGAAGACCAGAGGAGACCGGATGCTGAAGCAAGAAGAAGAGACAGAGAGCTCTGGGCACAGATTGATATCCTAAAACAGCAGTTTGTCACCCCATGGGGGACGTGACGGAAGATCTCCATTGGTAGATCGACACGAAGTATCGAGCGTGAAACAGTGCAGATACCAGCTGAACTAATAACAAGATTGGATTTGGCTACAGTACCGTCAGATGGAAGAATAACCCCACGAGGGTTGGGATACCTCACGCCAGATAGCTGGCAGCCGGCCAACTGCGTAAGGACACAAACAGGTGGCCTCCCCGTCACCAGCCCCGCAACAATCGATCAGGCACCTGTAGCAGGATCCGAGTCGAACCAACAAATGAACTTGCAGCAGGGGACAATCGTTATCGCAACCCCCGGTCAGTTGAGCCTATCGTAACCTTCAAGAGCCCGATCGGAAGAAATATGCGAGTCGACAAAGCGGACCCCGTGTTCACCAAGATAACTAATCGCCAGATTGAGCTAAAGGAGATGCTGAGCAGGGTCCTAGGGCTACCACCCTCACTCGAGAAAGCAGCTCTAGACAGTTATGCCGACTCACCATTCGTGGACACCATATCCATCACAACCATGCCAAAGGGATTCACAAATCCAAATATGCCTCTCTTCGACGGCACAGCAGATCCCTTTGATCATATCAGCCAGTATAAACAGAAAATGATGACGGTAACAGCTATAGGGCAAGTCAAGGAGGCTTGCATGTGCAAAGGGTTCGGGTCCACCCTAACAGGACCGACACTTCGATGGTTTTGAGCCTGCCCAACAGGTCGATATCTACATTTGCTGAATTGGTGAACACATTCACTCAGCAGTTTACAAGCAGCAGAAAACCACAGAAGCACGCAGGAGATCTGTACAGAATCGTCTAGGGGGCAGAAGAGAGCATTGGAGAATACAATACTAGATTCAACAATGAGAAGGTAGCAGTACGAGAGTGCGATGTCTCAACAGCAGTAGAAGCCTTCAGAAGAGGCCTCCACCACGACTCCGACCTATACAAACAGCTAACTATGCACCCATGCCATAGTTTCGAGGCGGTGCGAGAGAAGCGTGCCGCCGCAATCGATTGGAGGAAGATGTCCAAGCGAGCCGACTTGTTAAGCACGCCCGATATTTCTAGTACCTCGGTAGTGGAGAAATCGGGAAGAAAGCAAACCACCAGCAAGAAGGATGAGAGATACAGACCATATGGGAGGGGAGTCAACAGAATCGAGGAAAATCAGCTACTCCCCCCTCTGGCGGAATATGGATTTACTACAGATATCGGAGGAATTTTGAAGGCACTCAGGGAGATGGGAGATGGAGTCAGGTGGCCCAACCCACCAGTAGGAGAGCAAGCATGGAGAAAGGATAGCAAGAAGAAGTACGAGTTCCACCGGGATATCGGGCACAACACTGAGGATTGTTATACATTACGAAGAGGGATCAAGCGCCTGTACGAACAAGGAAAGCTGAGCCGCCTATTACCACGTGGGGGCAAGCAACAAGATAAGGTAGACTCCACCAAGCCTGCAGACCCACCCACATGTACCAAAATCATTAACGTGATAACAGGCGGCTCAGACTTAAGCGGGCTGACATACTCAGTAGCCAAGAGACGTGCTACCGAGACCAAAGGAGACAGGTCAACCAATTCGTGCAGAATTTCTCACAGTGACCTGCCAGCGGTCAGCTTTGACGAAGGAGATACATACGATGAGCGAGAACATCATGACGCACTTATTATCACCTTATCAATGGCCAATTGCACAGTTAGAAAGGTCTTAGTAGATACAGGAAGCTCGGTTAACTTAATCATGCGTGCTGAAAACTATAGAAAACATGGGATTCAGCGAGAAGGATTTGCAGAAGAAGACTATTCCTCTGGTAGGCTTCAGTGGAGAAACAGCTAGCTCACTAGGCGAGATAGTCATCCCAACCTATTTGGGAGGAGTCAACAAGCAAGTTAGGTACCTGGTTATAGACGGCCCCTCTACTTACAACGTCATCTTGGGAAGACCATGGTTGCACCAGATGAAGGCAGTCCCCTCAACATACCACCAATGCATAAAATTTCCCACACCATGGGGAGTAGAAACGATAAGAGGAGATCAGGAGGAAGCTAGAGGTTGCTATAAGAAGGCACTCAAGTGCACTGCCAGCCCCCCCGCATAGCAATTACAGAAGCAGCCTATCTAGGACGAATACATCGAACCTCCAGCAGAAGAGCTGGATCAAATCAACCTGGACAAGCTGCACCCAGAACGAACCGTGCTCATTGGAGCAGGATGCACAGGAAGCGTAAGACAGCAACTAGTCAAGTTCTTACAGGATAACATGGATTATTTTGCATGGTCACACGATGACATGATAGGAATAGATCCGTCTATCATAACACATAAGCTTAGTGTGGACCCAAAGTGTAAGCCCGTCCAACAGAGAAGAAGAAAGTTTGCAGCGGAGAGAAATTAGGTAATCAACCAAGAAGTAGATAGCCTGCTGGTAGAGAAGAAAATAAGAGAAGTAAAATATCCAGAATGGCTGTCTAACGTAGTGGTGGTGCCTAAGAAGAATGGGAAGTGGAGAGTATGTGTGGACTTCATCGATCTCAACAAAGCATGCCTTAAAGATCCATTCCCGCTGCCTCATATTGATGCAATGGTGGACGCAACAGCTGGACATGAGATGTTAACATTCCTGGACGCATGGAGTGGATACAATCAGATAAAGATGGATCCTGCAGATCAAGGGAAGACAACATTTATGTCTGAAAGAGGAATATATTGCTACAACGTCATGCCATTCGGCCTAAAGAACGCAGGCTCCACATATCAAAGACTGGTTAACCGAATGTTCAAACAGATAGGAAGAACACTGGAGGTGTTTATTGATGACATGGTGGTGAAATCAGAAAAGGCCAAAGATCATATGCGGCATCTGGCAGAAACATTCAACACCCTCAGAGATTACAAAATGAAGCTAAATCCATCTAAGTGCAACTTTGGAATATCTTCTGGCAAATTCTTAGGCTATATAGTAACCCAAAGAGGAATAGAGGCCAGCATCGAGTAGATCAAAGCCATCTTACAGCTGGAATCACCTGAGAACTCTAAGGATGTTTAAAGACTAGCTGGGAAGGTAGCAGCCCTGATCAGGTTCATTTCAAGATCTTCAGATAAATGCAGGCTGTTTTACGACATACTAAGGAAAAGCCAGAAGTTTGAATGGACCTCTGAGCACGAGCAAGCCTTCAGAGAGGTGAAGCACTACCTTAGCAGCTCGTCGCTGCTGTCGAAGCCAAAGCTAGGAGAACCATTATTCCTATACCTAGCCGTCACAGAAGTGGCAGTGAGTGCTGTCCTAGTCAGAGAGCAATAAAAGGAGCAGAAGCCAGTATACTACGTGAGCAAGTCTCTGCTGCCAGCAAAGACCAGGTACACATCTCTTGAAAAGTTAGTAATGCGGCATTGGTAGTAGCATCTCGCAAATCTAGCCCCTATTTTGAGTCCCACATCATACATGTCGTGACCAACTACCCGCTAAAAGCTATCATGAGGAAGCCTGAATCATCGGGAAGAATGTCAAAATGGTCTCAGACACCTCGGTGGGTACGATATCCAATATGACCCCGAACAACAATCAAATCACAAGCACGGCCGACTTCGATCGTACTTCGACCCAGACCATCCGAATTTGGCGAGATACATAGATCCTCACCTTAGAAGGAAGCAAGGAGACAGAAGTCTGGCAGATGCATATTGACGGAGCCTCCAACCAAAGGGGGGCAGGCGTAGGATTAATCCTGCGATCACCATAGGGAGACCTGATAGCGCAAGCAGTAAGATGTGAATTCAAGGCAACCAACAATGAAACAGAGTATGAGGCCTTGATATTAGGAATGAAGCTAGCTTTAGAGTTAGGGGTCAGGCACATGCTCATATCCAGTGACTCTCTGTTAATAGTCAACCACGTGAATGATGAGTTTATAGCCAGAGATTCGAAGATGATTGCATACCCAAAAGTAGCAAAGGAGTTAAAACAAAAATTCGAAACTTGCAAGCTTAAACAGATCCCCAGAGATCAGAACGTGGAAGCAGACGCCCTATCAACCCTGGGGGCAACATTTAAACCAACAGAGCTATCCATCATTCCAATAGCACACATGCTGGAGCCTTTTATCCAGAAGGCAGACGAAATAGACAGAGGTGAACTGGAGGATCCACGGAACGAGAAAAAAATCCAGGCAGTTACAGAAGAAGGTGAGAACTCCCAGCCAAACAGGCAGACGCCTGATCAAATAGCCGATCAAGCAGGCGACTGGCGCACACCTTACCTAGACTGGATGCGCCATAACAGACTACCATATGACTTAAAGGAAGTGAGAGATTTCAGAGTGAAGGCCTCCAGATTCATACTTATTGATGATATATTGTTCAGAAAATCGCTACCAGGCCCCTACCTACGGTGCCTGGACAAGGAAGAAGCATAGACTATGTTGCATGCTCTCCATAGTGGCGAATGTGGAAACCATGCAGGGGGCAGGAGTCTGGCAAATAAAGCCCTCAGACAGGGATACTATTGGCCTACAATGAAGGTAGATTCAGCAGAATATGCACGAAAATGTGACGCCTGCCAGCGCTCAGCACCAATGATCCATCAGCCAGCAGAGCCCCTACACCCTATTATCTTTGCCTGACCATTCATGGCGTGGGGCATGGATATAGTAGGACCTCTACCACGGGCCACAGGAAATAGAACCTGGATGCTAGCAATGACAGATTACTTCTCCAAGTGGATAGAGGCAGAAGCATTCACTGAGGTAAAGGATAAACATGTCATTTCGTTCATAAAACGAAACATCATTTGCAGATTTGTTATCCCATCAGAAATCATATGTGACAATGGCTCACAATTCATCTCAAACGATATCGAGGGATACTGTGCCAGGTGGAACATCACCTTAAAAAAGTCAACACCTAGGACTCCAAAGTCCAACAGTAAGTGAATCCAAAGAACAAAATCATCATGGACAATCTGAGAAGGAGGTTACAGGAGTTAGGAGGAAAGTGGGCAGATGAATTGCCACTAGTGTTATGGTCAGACAGAACGACACCAAAGATAGCAACAGGTCAAACACCCTTCAGCCTGGTGTTTGGCGCAGAAGCAGTCATCCCCTCGGAAGTTCTAGTTCCCACTCACAGGTATGAAAATATGACAGGGGAACTGAACAATACAAAGATGACCAGAAGCCTGGACACAATTGACGAGCTGCGAGCAAGCGCAAAAATCCGTCTGGCTGCCTACAAACAGTCTGTGGCCAAGAGTTATAACAAGAATGTGAAAGTCAGGCTCCTGGAGGTAGGAGACCTGGTCCTCTGAGAGGTGTTTCAAAACACCAAGAACCGAAAAGCAGGCAAATTCGCCTACAAATGGGAAGGACCATACCAGGTAGAAGGAGTTGTTGGCCATGGTGCATACAGACTGATGACTATGGACGATCAAATCATACAACGCCCATGGAACATACTTCACCTGAAGAGATATTACCTTTAATAATAAGTAGACTCTAGCTTTCAGAATGATGTACTATAAAAAGCCAAACCACCTTTTAAAAATTAAAATAAAAATCCGGCAGTAGGCATACTGCCAATTTCACTTTATTTCAGGTGTCTCTAGTTATTTTTAAGACTTTAAACTACTATTAGATGGTGTGGTCTGGCAGCGTCCTGGGACCACAATTGCTCTGGTACCCCAAGAGATGGCGACAGGTACTTCACATCATTTTAATAGATTTTCTTATTTTCAGGCTTCTCTAAGTACACCACTTTGAATTCTGGTATCTATGGTACTTTGAAAGGATGTCTAGCAGGACTGTCAACTGCAAACGCGGGGTGACAAGGCACACGACACTCCAACATGCCTAACCTATTTTCTCCACAAGGAGCACCCTCACCAGGCGGACTATGGAACATACGAAAGGGAGCCTGGTTGACAGCTGAATACGCTTATCCAGCTACCCCTGATACCACCCCCTGGACGTAGCTCGCACTAATCGCAATTAATCAGGGCCCTAGCATGCATGCACACGAACATGGAACGTAGGGATATCTGCGATACCAGAATCCTGCAGCGTCTCCATCTATCCTAGAATGACGATAAACTTGCCTCAATGACGCCCCTGTCGGCTTTAAACGAGATGAACACACCTTGCGTCATGAACAAGGTTAAGTAGTCAAAAACTGCGGCATACGGCTAAATCAGCCATCCGGCTGACACGACAGCTAGCTTAGTCTGGATCAGCCTTTTCAGGATGACCAAGATGGTCTAAATCAGCCTCCTAGGTTGACACGACCACTCCTCCTTACATTGCGGCATACGCCTAAATCAGCCACCAGGCTGAGACGGCAGCTAGCTGAGTCAGAACGTCATCCTTTTCAGGTTGACAGGACTCGCTTAAATCAGTCAAGCAGGTTGACATGGCAAATTTACTAAAAACAGGGAAAATAAATAACAGGTACACGATATGTAAGCTAAAGCCTTGCTAAATTGTGACAAGGGGAATTTTCAAAATATGGCCAAAGTACGGCCCAAAGTTTAACCGCCACCTTGGCGGAGCAACCACAGAAAGAGTTTTAAGACTTACAAAGTCTGCCACCTCTGGGCCAGACTGCCAAAAAAAAAAGTTCATCAAAACACAAAAATACTTAATTATCGGTCACATTAATAACCTCCACCTCCAGCGTCTCCTCTGCCTGCTGACCTCTTGTTTCAGGTACCGTACCAGCTTGCACATCCTCAGCCGCCATAGCTCTCTGAGCTCCGTCAGCAGCATCCTGGGACATTCCAACTCCATCCCCAGCAGCTTGTTCAGCCAGTGCAGGAGAATTCACCTTCCCAACTTCAGGCATCAGCACACTCAGATTAGGTTGGGTGGGGTAGAGCATCTCCAACTGCTTCTCCTCTTCCTCTATAGCCTGCTGGGTAGGAGCCTCCGAGAGGGCAGCATGCATCCCGCTGATCTTTGCCCGCCAGGTAGCATAGGCAACAACGTTGGTGGCCAGAGAGATCAACTCACTGATATTCTCATCAGAGCGCTTGAGGGAGTCAGAGAAAGTGTTGCACACCGCTTGAGTACGAGCCAGCTGATCAGCCCCCTCCTTCAGCTTCTTCTTGGTGACAGCAAGCTCCGTCTTCAGCTCCACCACGCGCTCCTTCAGATCAATCCGCTGCTGTGCCAGACCAGCAACAGTCTCCTTCAGCTCCTGGTTCTTGGCGCTGGTAGCACGGTTGGTAGTTTGCACTATGTTAATCATCTTCCTATTGTAGAGTGCAGACTGAAGAGTGGGGCAGGAAAATTGAGAAGTTAGCAAGGAAGTCGAGAGATAAAAACTAAACAAGAAAAGACAAATGGGTAGAGGACGAAGAATATTTACCATGAAGTTATTGTGCACGTCATTCTCAGCCATCTCCTCTGGGGGGAACTCTGAGAACGTCTCCTCAACAGGAGGGAAGAGCAGCTGGTCAATCTCTGGCCAATACGGCACCTTGCTCACATTCCCAAATCCCTCTGGGAAATGATCAATAATGCCTCCACTAGACGAAGCACGAGGAATGGCAGGAGGAGTAGGCGGATGGCGAGATAACGGGTCGACCTCCAAGGGTTCACGTACAGCAGAACTGGAAACTGTGGGAGGAGTCTGGAAGGAGGCATCAGGAGCACTCCTCTTGGAGGCAGAGGCCACATCAGGGCTAGCAGAAGGTCTCTTTCTTTTGGCACTTTGGAGGATGATTTCCAACTGATCGACTTTTGAACCTACAAGCGCATATAGCCTCAGACGAGAGAATGCTTAAAACATCAGCAGAAACAGCATGCAAATGAAAGTGGTTGACGAAGTCTTACCAGAAGACATACTGTGAGCTGACTGAGGAGGATTGGAGGAGGAAGCTGGTGAAAAACCAGGAAGCAGATCTGGAAACTTTCTCTCAGATTCGGAGACGCTGAACAGTTTGCTGCAGGCAGGGATCTTGGCACCAATACGGGTAAGGTCACAGGGGCCTGCACGAAGACGATGAAGTAAGCTAGTAAGCAGCAAGATAAAATAAATCAGGTGGCAGGAAGACTACTTACTCAAAGTCAGAACCCATTTCTCTAAGATATAATCAGCAGGAGGTTGGATGGAGTCCTTTCTCATGTAGAAGAAGTCCTCAAACCATTTCTCATCACGGGATTTTGACGCGTGTTTGAAGGGAGCCTCTCCATGGCCCCGGAATGAGAACTGACCCTTGCCCAGGGATCTGATGCTGTACATATGGGCTAGATCACCCAGAGTGACGTGTTTATCAGTGTTCTGACCGGCGGCCAGAGAGTAGAGAAGAACTCTCCAAATGGCAGCAGAAATTTGCGACATGGCAAAGTTGTTGGTGAAAATGAAGTCTTGAACGAGTTTAGGGAAAGGAAAACGGAGGCCATATCTAAATGGGTACAGGTAAAAGCTAACCCACCCTGGACGGAGGGCGTCAGCTTTTTGCCCCGGTTCAGGGATGGCGATATCCACCCCGTCACCAAGACCAAGCAGATTCTTGATCGTGGGAATGTCGGTCGGAGTTAAAGCAGAGTCACAGTCGTGAGGATGCTTCAAAAGTCCCCGAGAAGGAAAGGTTGGGTCAAGATTACGGTCGGAGGGCGTAGAGGTTGATGAAGATTGTCGAGTTTTACCCATGGTGGAGAGAGAAAATGAAAATTAAATAAGAAAGGAGGAAGAATTACCTGATGAAGGAGACGGAGGAAGAGGAACAGTGAAGCCGGCGAAGAACAAAGGAAAGGGAAGGTTGAGGGTTTAAAGAGAGAGGAGTATTTTTTGAAATGATTTGGGATTAATGAAAGTGGAGGATGGACGTTAGAGTTATAAAGAGGAGAGAGGGAGTTGGGTGCGAAAAAAGAGGAATCGGACGGTTGAAATGATGGATTGCATGGGAAGGAGTGTAAAAGACGGCTTAGGGTTTTTAGCATTTGGTTACGTAAATTCCTTGCTCGATACTTGAAAGCGTACTTCACAAGAAATTTGGGGCAAACTGTTTGGGCTAAAAATAGCACAACAAAGAAGGCCCACTTAATAAAATAAAGGCTATGGAAGAAGTGATAAGGAGGAAGGAAGCCAACGGTTGGAGAAAGGGGAAACGGGCTCAAGAGAGATCAGGAGCCCATCGTAGAAGGCGTCCGGATTAAGGAAAGAGGTATTAGGGAGAAGTTAGGGAGAAGTTAGGGAGATCAGGGAGAATTTGGAAGGGAATCCGGGTTTGGAAAGAGTCTTTATGGAAATTATATTCCCTTTCCATATTCGAGGTAGGACATATCTAGGGTTCTTACCCTATAAATAGCCAAAGGATCAAATCAAGAAAGGATTCATTCAACACCCGCATTCATACATCAACATTCAAGATCACATCTCGACATATAACATACGTTCGTCCAAGATCTTGCAGGCCTGACACCTAGGGCCAACAGGATTAGCTTTGTGCCATAATTATAATCATCCTCCTATTTATATAGTGCAATACTTGGCAGGGTACCGTCCCTCCCGCGGTTGTTCCCACATAGGGTTTTCCGCGTCACCAAATCTCACGTGTTAATTTACATTACGCACTTTATTTTTCTATTTACTTATTGACATACGAACGATCGAACATCCAACCAACGAGTAAGACTACATTGACCCTAATTAATTGACTTGGGTAAAAATACTTAAACAATACGCCCGTTATTTCATATTCATATGTGTTTAGCGTATATTAAAGGCTATTTAGCTCAATGGTAGAGGAATGTGCAAATTTTGCCCAAAGGTATGGGTTCGAGTCCCATATAGCCTATTTTTTCGCAAATCCAATTATAGGAACGTGTCATGATGCAAGCAATACTGTACAATTATTTAGGAGGCCATAATCATATTCGGGTAATGGCGCGCAGACCATGATCGGACTCAAGCGAGCAGCAAATTTTGCCTAAAGGTATGGATTTCTAAAAGATGTTGTACTAGCAACAAAAACTGAATCAAGAGAATAGCTCAAGGAGTTTAAAGCGTAATACCCATACAAACATAACTATTCTATTGTGAAACTTTGCTTTCCATCACAGTAAGAATCTCTATCTACAGTAGTTATATTGTTATGTCAGTTTATGAGCTGTAACTCTGTCACGGGGAGAGCGAGAGATAGTAATCATGAGTCAGTGCATTCAACTAATTAGGCTACATATCCTAGTTTATTAGTTTTTGTAGGCAACTTGCATTTAGGACTTCTTAAACATTAGTTAGAACTTAGAAGGGCAAATAGAAAATTTTCTCGACTACAAAAAAAATAAAAGAAAGAATGGTATTTCATAGCCAATATGAGAGTCGAACCCATATTTTGTGAATTGCACAATGCTTTGCCATTTGAGCTAATTGGCTTTCAAAATAAGTAAAACGTAAATATGCATAAGTTTAAAACGACAATGATGTCATGACGATATTAGAAACCGATAAGTTCCCTCACCTATCTACGGAGAGGAACAATGTGAGAGAGCTAGTGTTGCTTTTCTCAATGAACTTAAGTAGGTCTTATAAAGACTTTGGAGTATAAATAAAAGGTATAATCAACCTATACTTAAACAACTGAACTTTATATTTCTAAATCTCACCTTCAATTACCCCATGTCTGTATTAGTGCGGACGATATGGTGCTTTAAATTAGTATGTCGGTGTTAGGATGTCAACGCAAATACAGTAAGATCCATGACAAGAAAAGTCATTTTTGCATACTTCACGTGATAGAAAATGAGCCTATGCAACAAAAATCTAATTGGATTCAAGATGAATCCACCGGCTTTTGTACCCGAACATGAAAGTATCTATCACAAACTAGAACAATATTAATTCTAAACATAGGAGATTCAAGCTTGATATTCAGTCTTATCTAAGAAAGCGCTTAAAAACTGTATTCATCTCCCGTCTCCTAGCTACCTAAGCTTCTTGGCTTCTTCATCAGCCTAATTTCTTCTTTATACTTGAATGATTTTATTACCAAAGAAACAGACTATGTCAAGGTAAACCGAAAAAGGAAGCTTTGTATTCTATGTCATTATGTACTCTGTGGGAGCTGATAAGGTGACTACCGTAGTACCGAACACTCGAACCACAAGCCAACCATAATGTCAGGTATATACACCAATTGAGGCCCTAAGGATAAATACACTGAATATACACAATTCAATGCCTTTGATAAGCATTTTAACAGATAAGCAAACCTGTTTAAGGACATTGTAAAAGTTAAATCGAATGCAATATTGTGGAAAAGGTATGACAGGGAACATAATGAAGGTATAGCCCTTACATGGATAGTCCGCGATTGAAAATCTCATTAGTTGTTTTAGTCTTGTGTTTATTTTCCAAATGGAAATGCAAAGCATATGATATATAATATGCTTAATGAGACTGCCCTATCTTGTTGGCATCCATAAATCTGTATATTAGTACAGCATCGGCACAGCTTTCTGCCTGAAATCAAGTTTCCATTAAAGATCAGTCCAACAAATTAGCACGGGCCACAACTCCAAATAGTATGAGCAACCAAGCATAAATAAACTTACGTATGCGAGCCAGAATTTAAGGTACCGGAGATCTTCTTTATAGCGATCTTCATGCCAAAATGTACGGACGCATTGTTCATAAATAAGTACCAGGCCATGTACTCTGTTCCTCGCTGCTCTTCTCCGTTTCATGCAAAACAAGGCTGTGGGCCACCACCACGTGCACCATCAGGCCACTGCCACAACCAGGTCAGGCCATCATGCTCCACCATAGACCATTGGCACGAGCCCATCAACAAACGAGCTTGAAAACTCCGTGTAATACCCGCCCTTTTAGAGACCCTTTGACCAGCGTTGACTGACCTTGGGAGCGGGAATAATCTTAGAAATACGTGCAAGAACTATCTTGTGTTACGTGTTAAGAGTGGTACTCGATAGAGTAGAGACTACTCGATCGAGTAGCTAGGTTACTCGATCGAGTATGTTGGGTACTCGATCGAGTACCGAGTTTTCAGCGAGGGTTTAATATCGCGTTTTGTTATATCCGCAAATCATTTCCGCCACTTTCCTCCTATCCTTCAGTCGCCTCTTTCCCTTCCCTTCACCATGAAACCTCCATGGAAGCCTTTTGAAGATCCTTGTGCCTTAAGAGAGCGTCACTTGAGTCGGGTAGCGGTCTTTTGCCGGGTTTCTCCTTATAGGTATGTCATAATCATCATCTGTATCCTCATCTTTGCAGTTACGGTTTGCTTGGTAGTAATAGATGTTGTATTGTGGTTATAGGCATTGTTTAATTGCTGGAGATGTTGTATGTCGGCATGGATTGGTTGCAGTTGTTTAAAGGTGGGTTTGCCTACTCAGTTTCTGTAGATAGTCTAGTGTGTCGGTTGTTGTGGTTGTATTGTGATTGTTTAATATCGTATTTGTATTGTGACGGCGGTGATTGTGATTGTTTGTCTCTGGTTCTCGAGATGCGTTCTCGGCTGAGTGGAGTCACTTGCGGGAGTGGCTTCACGCCCTTGATTCGCTTTCTGTGGAACCCGCCACAGAAGGGATGTGCAGATTAATGGACAGGGTTATCGCTCGATATGATGAGCGGGGCTTAGGTGGGAACGGCTGCGGTCCCCCACTGGCAGGGCTGGTCTAGTGGACAGTCAGTGACAGAGGTTGCTTGGATTATGGTGATTGTGTGTGAGATTGTTAGTGTCGTGTCGTGTTCATAGCTATGTTGTTGTTGTCGTATCTTATCTCAGTACTGACCTTGTGTGGTTGTTTGTTTGTTATGTGTCTGCCGTGATCCCTTATGGTGAGCAGTCGGTCTTAGCTGGTGTTGATGTTGTTGATAGCTGGAGTCCGGGCAGGGATGAGTCTTCACGAGATTCGATAGCTTTATAGTGTAGCTTTGAGTTGTATCTTTATATTGTTTGTTGGTTTAAATCACTTGTAATATAACATAATAGTTCTCTTATCGATATTTGATAATTACTATCCTCGGGCAACCGAGATGGTAACGCCCTTATATGCTAAGGAAGGCCTAGTTAAGGCTTCTCTGAATATGGGGGTGTTACAAAGTGGTATCAGAGAGACGATTTTGGAACCTGTAACAAATAAAAATAATGAACGTAGTGAGTCTAATAAAATGAACCTGGTGTATGTGTAATGGGAGCCCCAGCTGATGCTAGGTTTTGGGTGAGTAGGCGCCCTCATTTCAAAATCTTGGCCCCATGATACTTAAGCCAGTCACATGGTACGGGAATGTGGAGTCCGTGTGTATATGTGTGATGTGTATGCTAATTGTGTCGGAGCTACTTGTAGTTGAGCCTTGGTTGGAGTTAATAAGGATGTGATAGCTGTATTTGGGCCGTGCTTAGTGAAGTTTTGGCATGATTAGTGAGCTTGTGCGATGATTTCGAAATACGTGACAAAAGTTTATTCGATAGAAATGCGTGGGAATGTGAATGGGTGTGCTATAATAGAAGGATGAACATGCTGGTGTTTGCTGTAAGTTGATGGTGACGGTAGTCATGTACAAGTTTATAAACCCTACCGTGAGTACGATGATGATAGTTATAGAATTGTTGAGTTATAATTTAAAAATAGCATATAGTAATGCGTTTATGCCTTGTTTATTGGTTGAAATTTTTACGCTGCGTAATAATTGATTTGTGTAAGATAATTTGCTTATGATTGAATGTAGAACATGATAGATTAATTTGTTATGCGGATATGCAATTATATGTTATATGAAAGAATGAATTAATGTTAATTATATATTTCATGTTATTGTGAACGCGAGTTTGGTAGCGATATGTTAAGGTGAGTTTTTAAGTGTAATACGATGACGTGATTATGTTTATGAATGATTCGGTAGCAGGTAAACCGAGTTGGGTAATTTGTGTAGCGTAATGTGACATACACCTTATTAGTTGAGGCGATACGTTATGCGTGAGTAATGATTGTAATACGTGAACGAGTGTGATAATTAGTGCCGAATTCCGAACTTAGTTTGGAATCGACACGTAATGTTGTTTTGCAAGAATCTTCAAGTTACTTCGTATTTCTGACCGAGTACTGTAGATACCCGTATCCGTCGATATTGGAATTTATAGAGAACCCGACAAACACCCGATGATGATAGGACACATGTATTCATTAGTTGTCATTGTCATTATTTGGGTTCGTTTTACGATGTAGAATGGGCGTCGTCGATGAAGTATTTTATTAATTTAAATGATATTTAAATTAATGTTTTTTTAAGTGAATTCATTTTATTAATTTAAATGATATTTAAATTAAAGCTTTTTAGAATTTATTTTATTGAAAATAAAATAAATATTTGATTTGAAAAATCATTTTACGAGTATATTTGGTTTGAAAATCATTTATTTTAATGTGTTAAATCGATTTGAAAATCGAAAAGAACTCGTTTTGAACATGTGTTTTTGAGCTCGATTTTAGCTCGGTTTTCGAGCCCGTTTTCTCTACGAGTTGGCACGAATCTCGAGTACACCAACCAACCTAAGCCTCTACCCATCCAACCCCAGTTCGAACCCCATAACCACGGCCCAAACCATGCCCCAATCACCCCCAACCAGCCCGCAAAACACGAAACAGCCCCCCCTGTTTTGCAGCTCAATCCCGAGCCCAAAACCCGCTCCAAATACCACCAAAACCAGTGCCCATTAACCCTTACCCATACCCTAGTATCCTACCCATATTAACTTACCTTAATCACCAAGAAAACCCCCCATACGAACCCTAGAAAACCCCCCAAAAGCTGCTGGACAGCAGCTATGCTCAGCCGAGCCCGTCTGCCTCTCCTCCCTTTTAACCTACTTTAACTCCTTATAAATACCCACCCTTCACCATACATTCATTCCTCTAAGTTCTTCATACATCCTACCTTCACTCACTAGCTTTAAACCTCAGAAACAAACCCTAATTGCCTCTCAAAAACCTTCCACAAAACCGACATCCAAACTGAAACAGTTTGTGTGTCCTCTTCGAAAAACAATTTGTTCCTCCTTCAAACCTCCATCAAAATTCGAGTTTCTTATTCCTAATTAACCATATAACATCCATATACACATTAGAAAAATATTTAGGAGCCAAATTGCCCTTGAGAGTACACGAATTCCCTCGAAAAACAGAGTGTTATACACTCTGTTTTCGCGGCTTTTTCCTGTCTGTCCAGTTCTGTTTGTGCTCGTTTTTCGTGCCCAATAAATCAAAACGAGCAGAGGCTGCTTTAAGATCTCTGTTCTCCTCTCTTTCTAGTTTTCAAAACATCTTTTAAATCGAATTTTCATCGTGAAACGAGGGAGAAATCGCTGTTTTGAAAGTTGCTGTCCAGATTCGATAAAAACGCGTGTTTGCTTTGTTTCTTCGTCGACGACGGCCTCTCGAGATAAAATCTACCATCGATTACGACCCAAGACGGTGTCAACGATACATGTAGGTTGAGGGTGCATCAAATCCTCCTCTTTCTCCCTTTTATTTCGTTTTTTTATGTTTGTTTTTTATAGTTTGTTTTTATTCGTTTATCGTTTTTGTTTATCGATTGTTTAATTAACTACGAAACTAGTTTAGTCCGAGTATGAGTTAAAGTACCACCATGAACACCCGCGTTGACATGAGATGGGAAAGAAACCGCTACATCAGTCGGTCGTACACCCCCGTCTCATTTACATATCCTCGTGTTCAAGGTAGGGCATTAATAAAACGAATTCTAACTTCGCTCTTCGCTTTTAACCCCTCTTTTGTTTCGTGTAATTTGACCCACCTTAGGACCCGTCACATGTTAGTATGACCTCTGATTGTTAACATATGACTTATTTAGACGACATTCGATCATTTAAATAACCTAATTAGACATGTTAGGGTGCTTTGACATAGCTTTTAAAAATCAACTGACGATTCTGTAACTTAAATCGAATGCATCTCTCTCTTTCACCTAATTTCTCGTTAGTATAAGAGTGCGTGAATAGCACCTTCTTATTAACACTCGATGAGTTAAATTAATTAGCGAACTTGACCTATTTTGACCCCTTTAGGCCGTGTAGAATGCGCGTTTGCAAGGTATCTTTTCAAATCGATCAACGTCGTTTCTAACCTATTTCCTATCCCGTTTCGCAATCAATTGATCTAACTAATGAACCTGACCAAGGACCTAGGGTTGGACGTGGCTTTAGGCCGTGAGGCTTGGCCGTGTCCTTTGGCCTTTCTTGTTTCGTTTGTTTTTACATCGTTCGTTCTTTATTTGCTTTATCGCTTGTAATTTATCATTTGTTCATCGAGTTGTAATTTTCAAGTTAGTTTTCTTTTATCGAGTCAAAACCTCTTTCACAAACCTTAGTCTTGTTTGGTTAGATGGTTGTGCCCCAATGCAAGTAAGAGCGTAGTAAATCGCATGTTGTTTAAAGCAACATGGCCCGATTTATGCTAATGCATGCTTTGGTGCGTAGCCTTATGTCTAATTCGATAAGATTAAGTGAAAGCACACATTACAAGGAGTGACCCAAGGCCGTGAGTCATGTAAGCCGTGGGCCACCCCTTTGTGCACGGTTTCCTAGGCCGAATAGCCGTGTTTTGCGTCGTGTGTATAGCGTTGTATTTTAGATCGAGTTGTATCTTTAATTTATCGTTGTGTCGGCATGAAATGCCTGGGTTGTAATAGGATAGATCCCAACGGCTCCCCCATTCCCATGAAGCCTTGTTTGTTTCATTTACATGTTGTTAGATCAATCAACCCACATGCTAAATTACAACTTTGACAAAGTTAGTTTAGTTGCATCTAAATCGACATAGAAACTTCACATGTTAGGGTTTTGAAAACGATGTTTGCATATCATATATCGTAGTAGCTATGACCTTGTTTGAAATCCGACACTTGACTTAGTAGAGGCCGTTATCGACGGGCGGGGTTAGGTGTCCTTATGGGCTTCCTAACACGTACCCTCACCCCTTACTCCAGTTCTATGGTTTGTGGATCCGTCTAAATACCATTGGATTACGAGAGTCATTCAAATCGAGTGATATAGGGTACAATTCTTTATCTTTAATCACTCGTAGTCGATTGGCTTTATGCTTTTCGATGAAAGGTGTAAAGTTGACTTGAACGGTTCCAAGTTCCCAAAAAACTTGGTGGCGACTCTAATTTGTCTTAATTCGATTCGAAGGAACCTCGAGTCGATTATGCCTAGTGTGGATCCCGCGGACACAGTTCCCGAGGGCCTTGTCTACAGTTTGGCGACTCTGCTGGGGAAAAGAGGACTAGTTACACTTTGTTTCTAGGGTCTTTTCCTCCGAGGTAAAACTTGAAAAGAAAGTGTTGGAAAGTAAAACATTACTCATAGTGCTACGATTCATGCATAAACCCTTAAGGATTTTCCCGGGCCGTCCCAGCGTTTCTTTGTGATGCGTGGGGGGCGACGTCCCACTATGCTAGGAAGCTGCACATTGCTCGCTTCCACTTCACCTCGCGTGGTTCTTGATGGTGGGGACGCTCTTCTAGGTACTTTACCTTAAGGCCCTTGCTCTATAAGACCGCAAAAGGATGGAGGGCATAGACCTTCTTGTAGGAGACTTGCCGAGACTTAGAGATGTCTAGGAGCATACATCCTTATAACATGAGAATGACAATGTGCAAGTTGTTTTCCCGAGTCTTTTCAAAATTTTCCATGTCCATTTCAAAACCGAACTTTTGAACAACTTACTTTCAAAATTAGCATGGTTTTAAAAACGCGAATCTTTGCCCAAATAGGACTAGAAATTTCGGCCAAAACAAGCTTTTATAGCCGGCATGCTGCCCATTTCAAATCTCATTTTTCAAATCGATCATTCGTTTTTCAAAATCAATCCAAAATGCCTCTCGAACCTCAACCAAGCATGAAATGCGTCGAGTCGTGTCCGGGTCATGGCCGTGTTAGGCGGGTGTGTTTCGTTCTAAGAGTCCGAACATGACCTGTTGGGTCACCCAAGCTCACCTCTTGGGCTTTGAGTCATGTTGGTCGACCATTTGGTCTAGGATAGTCCACAGAAACGTCCAAGCTAGGCCATTGTGGACGTTTCATACGAACCTATGGGCTATGTTAGTCCAATCACGGGTTTAGTCATACCGAGTCCGGTTTAGAATCGTGCTATGACAGTTTGAGTCATGTCGTTTTGCTGAGTCTAAAATGAACCAAGGTCTAGATCCAACCGTGAGTCGAACCTCTGGTTAGTCAATCTCAAGTTGAGTCTTTGTTTGAGTCAAGTTGGGGTCGTGTCCTTAAGTGTGCAGGGGCTCTTACTTTAAATATTGACTCAGTACGGGGTTTTCTTGTAGAAAGGCCGCCAAAAACCCGACGTCAAGCAATGGAAGATGCTGTTAACAAGCTTACTGAGGCCGTGAACCTCATGATGAACCGAATGGATGCAATCGAATCTAAGCTGGGTGAAGATTCCCCTCCACCACTGACTAATCTGGAGAAACGGTTCAAGTTCATCGAAGACCGTTTGAAACTCTCCCAGGGGAAGAACATTCACTATGAGAATGCTAGGGCCTATTCCCCGGTGCAGGATAAGTTGCCCACGAACATGGTGCTCACTGACATCCCAAAGTTCAAAGGCACCAAGATCCATCCATCATGTTAAGGCCTATAAAGGGTACTTAGCACTGAAGGGAGTACCTGTTGACATGCTCTCTGAAATTTTTGCCCAATCTTTGGATGAACACCCGAAGGCGTGGTTCTATAATCTTGACCTTAAGAACTTCCCCAACTTCAAAGATATTACGGTGGAGTTCTGCAAGCACTATGCTGACAATGTTGAGATTCAAACCAACATAAGGACTTTGGAAGTAATGACACAGAAGGAAAAAGAGGGCTTTACTGAATTCCTCGCAAGATGGCGCGCTGAAAGCGTGAAATTAGCCAAGAAGCCTGACGAAGTTGAAATGGTAGATATGTTCGTAAAGAATCTACGACCTATTTACCGCAATGCTCTGAAATACTAGAATTTTGGCTCTTTCAAAGAATTGATAAGAATCGGGATAAAGGTAGAAGATGATGTCATAAGGGCTGAGGCTGAAAAGCCGAAAGGGTACCAAGGGGCCTCATCGTCTAAGGGCAAGGCCCCAGCAATGGCCCATATTGATGAAGCCATCAATCTCTTAGAAGGGCAATCGAAGAAGTCGCAGCGCCAAACACCTAGGGCATTCACCGATATCGGATGCACTTATACATACGCTCTCCAAAGGCTCATAGCCCAAGGAAAGCTGAAGCCTATTGGTCCAACTCTGGACCCTCCCGCTGATCAACAAGGTAAATGGTATAAAGAAAATGCCTACTGTGCCTTTCATCAAGGGAAAGGCCATGATACTGAAAGGTGCTATCGACTGAAGCACGAAATCCAAGACATGATTGAGAATGGAACACTCCCGATCCCGACTGTTAAACCCAATAACGTCACCAATCCATTTGGCGATCACTCTAACTTTGTTTCTGTTGAAGACAATGTCGATTATTCCCATCTTATCTGCCCATGCCACTTGAAAGGGGTGTTTATCGGGAAAATATTTGTGGATTGCTTTGAATTATTGCCAAACCCGAAGAATGAAATTCAAATCGGGAGTCTCTCTCTAGAATGTACTCCTCTCGTTAACGAAGTTAATAAAGGACAATTCGATTCACCAACCTTTATCACTGGCGTAGATCCTCAGAGGACTACCTCGGGATGGAGGCAGACCATCAAAGGGATCAAGGACAAGAGCCGAGCATCTTAGTTGACAGCTGAACAAGAGAAAGCTCATGACCAGATTTGAAATTATGAGTTGGGATCTGTTTTCTTATCTTAGTCGAGTCGAGTCTAGGACTTTCTTTTCCTGAAGTTGAGTCGTTTGTTCCGCGATGACCTAGGGTGTGTCCTAGGAATCGTTCCTTTGAGTCTGTCAAGCATTTGTCTTTCCAATAAAAAGTTACAGTTTCGTTTCCAAATATCTCTTGTTTCCAATCCTCAATCATTCCGAAATATGATAAAACGCACAACACACTCAAAGGAATCCCTGGGGTAGAAATATGTCATGTTTCAAAATGTAAGGTACACTAGGATCCAGTGTTTGATTCCTTTACCTATTCCATGTCTGGTGGTAGAAAACCTCCATCTGAACCAATGTTTGTGACAAGATTTTAGATGATTCTATGACAAACCCGGACTAGCTCCTTGTTTCCCCTATCGATGATGGAAGGCAAGCCTTTTCCCCAACAAAATCATCCCATCTCGAAGAGAGAAGATATCAACCCGTTCTAACAAGGAATTGTTAGTTCTTACCCAAATTAGTTGGCGAAGCCCAGTTTTCAAGGTGTATCCATTTGTGACTAAGAGAATGAATAGAAGATCATTTTCAAAGAGAGAAAAAAAATGAAAAAGAATGAAAAGATGAAAAGATGAAAAAAAAAGGATGAAAGAAAAGAAAAATGAAAAAAGAAAAGTGATGAAAGAAAAAGAAAAAAAGAAAAAAAAAGAAAGAAAAAGAAGAAAAAAAGATGTTGAAGTTATTGCAGAATGCTTTTGGTTGGATGTCAAAGTTACGGAAGCCAGAATTCAAGTCAAGTATCCATAGTTGAGGTTCAATGGACGAAGCACAAAAGCTTAAGTAGTGACCCCTTTACCCTCTAAGTCCTTCCTGAGACAGTTACAAGGGGATAGTCAGGAATTTTGAGAATCATTCCACTTGTGCTGTTACACCCAGCCTTTAGGGTCCAGATATGGAGATTTGAACCCACTTTGTTTTTCAACCCATTTGCACTCGGATTTTGTCAAAACCGAGACACCTTTTCCAACCACGATGTAAGCCATAACCCGTTGGCCTTAGCACCACAAAACAAACCTTCAGAATGATGGTTAACCATTCCAACTTGTTATTACCAAGCTCCACATCTCAAAAGATCCAAGCCTTTTACACCTAACCCCAAACACGGGATTTAACGGTACCTTACAGGCTAGAATGGGATACGACATGATACCTTAAGTGAAACCTTCGAGTGTGTAAACACAATCAATATGCCAAGTTTATGCACCTTGATCGAACTACGTCGGATTTGATTTCGCTCCACGCGAATACGTGGCGATCCTTCGAATAAGGGATTCAATCCACTCATCAACCAAGTTGTCATCTTGTCGGTTTCTTACGGGTCCTAACCAAGTCCAAATGAAGCCACCTTTGTTTGAGTCGGTCTTAGCACTCGATGTAGACTAGGATAAGGATATAGGTTCGGATGAATAGTATCAAGTCTCGAGAATGAGCTTTATCTAACGGTTTAGGCGGAGATCTTTGAGTCACATAGATGTGGGTTTGTGTTGGGAACAGAAAATATGAAAAACCCGTTGAAAAGAAAGAAGGCGTGGAAGAAAAATAGTAAAAGCCCGCTGAAAAGAAAGAAGGCGGTGGCAAGAAATGATGAAAACTCGCTGAAAAGAAAGGAGGCGAGGAGAAGAGTGACAGAATGTTCCCAACAAGAGTGATGTGTGATGTCTAAGTGTTCTTATAAAATCAGTCTGTGTTTAATGTCCGGGCGAAGCCAACGTTGTTGCTTCGTGAGTTTAATCCACCCTGTCAATGCCAAGTGATCTTGATTCCCATGTGCCCTCGGGAGCACGACCATGCCATACGATATCTTCGTCCCAAGTTCGACGACCTTCTGATTCCCATTTGCCATCTTTTGGTGCGCCGGATTGGCCAATTTACGTTTCTACCCCCAGCAAGTCCATATTTGAATTAAAGCTCGCGCACACTTACGGTTTTATTTTATTTTTTTTGTTTTACGGTGGCGGGACTCGCCCGTTGTTCTGAGTCATCTGAGTGTCCGTGTCATGTTTCATGCTCACCCATCAAGGTCTGATTTCAAAAAATTTCAAAATTTCAAAATTCCAAAAACTTTTTGCGAATTGTGAATAGATGATCCAAGTAGTAGAAACTTCGGGTCGATGGCCCAATTATCCAAAATTTTCAAATTCAATCTTCGGGTCGATGGCCCAATCATTCAAAATTCCAAATTCAATCTCGAAGGGTCGATGGCCCAACATACCTTCGGGTCGATGGCCCAATTATTCAAAATTTTCAAATTCAATTTTCGGGTCGATGACCCCAATCTTTCGAAATTCAAAATTTCAAATTCAATTTTTGAAGGGTCGATGGCCCAACATTCCAAGTGATGTCAAATTTAAAATTCGGGTCGATGACCCAATTATTCAAAATTTTCAAATTCAATTTTCGGGTCGATGACCCAATCTTTTAAATGATCCAATTTCAAGGTCGATGATCCAAATATGCTTATGTGATAATTATTGCTCGTACATTTTTTTTGTGCTTCAAATATAGCAGGATATGCTTCAACTGGGGGGCTCTAAAGTCTTCGACTTTAGAGCCATTGCAAACTGGGGGCTCTGAAGCCGTTGGCTTCAGAGACCATTATCAAGATGTAAAGGATGATATCCACCAAGAATTCAATTCAATACAAGAGTATGAAATGGAAAAATTCCGTAGCTGAAAGCAAATGATGAAAGCGGCGGCAACATCCTTGGAAAGTTCTGTCCCATTCGGACAAGTGCCAGCAGATGATAAGTTTTGGGCAAGTGTCAGCAGATACGAATTTCGGACAAATGCCAGCAGATGATAAACTTTGGGCAAGTGTCAGCAGTTGCCGAACTACGACGCGGGTTTGATTCCGTCGAAAAAGCGATCGTAGGCGCCTAAGGATAAGGCTCAATCCACCATATATGCATTTTATGGGTCAACGACCAACGATGATAATTTGACACAACAGAAGCAAGAGTCAATCCCCAACGAAGTTTCAGGTATGATCTCTTCCTATGGCTGGCGAGCTTATATACGCAAGTCTAATGGACTATAAACGACCCCACCCGAGAATCCTCGGGTCGAGAGGGACTTGGGGTATACTTTGACTTTCGCCTTGTCCAAGCCTCAGTCAAAGTGGGGGCTCTGTAGATACCCGTATCCGTCGATATTGGAATTTATAGAGAACCCGACAAACACCCGATGATGATAGGACACATGTATTCATTAGTTGTCATTGTCATTATTTGGGTTCGTTTTACGATGTAGAATGGGCGTCGTCGATGAAGTATTTTATTAATTTAAATGATATTTAAATTAATGTTTTTTTAAGTGAATTCATTTTATTAATTTAAATGATATTTAAATTAAAGCTTTTTAGAATTTATTTTATTGAAAATAAAATAAATATTTGATTTGAAAAATCATTTTATTAGTATATTTGGTTTGAAAAATCATTTATTTTAATGTGTTAAATCGATTTGAAAATCGAAAAGAACTCGTTTTGAACACGCGTTTTTGAGCTCGATTTTAGCTCGGTTTTTCAGCCCGTTTTCTCTACGAGTTGGCACGAATCTCGAGTACACCAACCAACCTAAGCCTCTACCCATCCAACCCCAGTTCGAACCCCATAACCACGGCCCAAACCATGCCCCAATCACCCCCAACCAGCCCGCAAAACACGAAACAGCCCCCCTGTTTTGCAGCTCAATCCCGAGCCCAAAACCCGCTCCAAATACCACCAAAACCCGTGCCCATTAACCCTAACCCATACCCTAGTATCCTACCCATATTACCTTACCTTAATCACCAAGAAAACCCCCCATACGAACCCTAGAAAACCCCCCAAAAGCTGCTGGACAGCAGCTATGCTCAGCCGAGCCCGTCTGCCTCTCCTCCCTTTTAACCTACTTTAACTCCTTATAAATACCCACCCTTCACCATACATTCATTCCTCTAAGTTCTCCATAAATCCTACCTTCACTCACAAGCTTTAAACCTCAGAAACAAACCCTAATTGCCTCTCAAAAACCTTCCACAAAACCGACATCCAAACTGAAACAGTTTGTGTGTCCTCTTCGAAAAACAATTTGTTCCTCCTTCAAACCTCCATCAAAATTCGAGTTTCTTGTTCCTAATTAACCATATAACATCCATCTACACATTAGACAAAGATTTACGAGCCAAATTGCCCTTGAGAGTACACGAATTCCCTCGAAAAACAGAGTGTTATACACTCTGTTTTCGCGGCTTTTTCCTGTCTGTCCAGTTCTGTTTGTGCTCGTTTTTCGTGCCCAATGACTCAAAACGAGCAGGGATTGCTTTAAGATCTCTGTTCTCCTCTCTTTCTAGTTTTCAAAACATCCTTTAAATCGAATTTTCATCGTGAAACGAGGGAGAAATCGCTGTTTGAAAGTTGCTGTCCAGATTCGATAAAAACGCGTGTTTGCTTTGTTTCTTCGTCGACGACGGCCTCTCGAGATAAAATCTACCATCGATTACGACCCAAGACGGTGTCAACGATACATGTAGGTTGAGGGTGCATCAAATCCTCCTCTTTCTCCCTTTTATTTCGTTTTTTTATGTTTGTTTTTATTCGTTTATCGTTTTTGTTTATCGATTGTTTAATTAACTACGAAACTAGTTTAGTCCGAGTATGAGTTAAAGTACCACCATGAACACCCGCGTTGACTTGAGATGGGAAAGAAACCGCTACATCAGTCGGTCGTACACCCCCGTCTCATTTACATATCCTCGTGTTCAAGGTAGGGCATTAATAAAACGAATTCTAACTTCGCTCTTCGCTTTTGACCCCTCTTTTGTTTCGTGTAATTCGACCCACCTTAGGACCCATCACATGTTAGTATGACCTCTGATTGTTAACATATGACTTATTTAGACGACATTCGATCATTTAAATAACCTAATTAGACATGTTAGGGTGCTTCGACATAGCTTTTAAAAATCAACTGACGATTCTGTAACTTAAATCGAATGCATCTCTCTCTTTCACCTAATTTCTCGTTAGTATAAGAGTGCGTGATTAGCACCTTCTTATTAACACTCGATGAGTTAAATTAATTAGCGAACTTGACCTAATTTGACCCCTTTAGGCCGTGTAGAATGCGCGTTTGCAAGGTATCTTTTCAAATCGATCAACGTCGTTTCTAACATATTTCCTATCCCGTTTCGCAATCAATTGATCTAACTAATGAACCTGACCTAGGACCTAGGGTTGGACGTGGCTTTAGGCCGTGAGGCTTGGCCGTGTCCTTTGGCCTTTCTTGTTTCGTTTGTTTTTACATCGTTCGTTCTTTATTTGCTTTATCGCTTGTAATTTATCATTTGTTCATCGAGTTGTAATTTTCAAGTTAGTTGTCTTTTATCGAGTCAAAACCTCTTTCACAAACCTTAGTCTTGTTTGGTTAGACGGTTGTGCCCCAATGCAAGTAAGAGCGTAGTAAATCGCATGTTGTTTAAAGCAACATGGCCCGATTTATGCTAATGCATGCTTTGGTGCGTAGCCTTATGTCTAATTCGATAAGATTAAGTGAAAGCACACATTACAAGGAGTGACCCAAGGCCGTGAGTCATGTAAGCCGTGGGCCACCCCTTTGTGCACGGTTTCCTAGGCCGAATGGCCGTGTTTTGCGTCGTGTGTATAGCGTTGTATTTTAGATCGAGTTGTATCTTTAATTTATCATTGTGTCGGCATGAAATGCCTCGGTTGTAATAGGATAGATCCCAACGGCTCCCCCATTCCCATCAAGCCTTGTTTGTTTCATTTACATGTTGTTAGATCAATCAACCCACATGCTAAATTACAACTTTGACAAAGTTAGTTTAGTTGCATCTAAATCGACATAGAAACTTCACATGTTAGGGTTTTGAAAACGATGTTTGCATATCATATATCGTAGTAGCTATAACCTTGTTTGAAATCCGACACTTGACTTAGTAGAGGCCGTTATCGACGGGCGGGGTTAGGTGTCCTTATGGGCTTCCTAACACGTACCCTCACCCCTTACTCAAGATCTATGGTTTGTGGATCCGTCTAAATACCATTGGATTACGAGAGTCATTCAAATCGAGTGATATAGGGTACAATTCTTTATCTTTAATCACTCGTAGTCGATTGGCTTTATGCTTTTCGATGAAAGGTGTAAAGTTGACTTGAACGGTTCCAAGTTCCCAAAAAACTTGGTGGCGACTCTAATTTGTCTTAATTCGATTCGAAGGAACCTCGAGTCGATTATGCCTAGTGTGGATCCCGCGGACGCAGTTCCCGAGGGCCTTGTCCAAAAGTACTTAACTATACTTGACCGAGTGCGAGTGCTTACTAGACCGAGTAGACCTCACTCGATCTAGTTAGGAAGCTCTGACGTCGGGATGTGGAAAAATTTCTGCAGATACTCGACGAAATAGCGCCTACTCGATCGAGTAGGGTGGTACTCGATCGAGTACCCTAGACACTCGATCGAGTAGGTTACTGTACAGTGAATCTTACGGGTTTCTTAAAACCTCTATTCTTTCTATTCTTCTCATTCTTCTTCTATATTTCAAAAACCTAAGCCTAATTCCTCTCAAAACCTTTCCTCATCCTGTGTTGGTGGTGATTCTTGGGGTTGATTTCTTTGTTTAATTTCGTTTCTTTACTTTGCTACTCAATCAAGGTATGCTTTTCTTCCTAATTTACATGATTTATTGATTTGAATGTGTTAGAATGGTGAAACAATCTGAAATTTTCGATTCACATGGATAGATTATTGCTTTTAATTGTTGTAATAGGATTCACATGCTTCCCTTGTATGATTGTTGGTGATTAATTGCTGTAAATTAGACTAGAAATTGCAAAATGGAAACCGAAATTTCTAGGGTTTACAAAAATCGAAATTGATTTTGATTGTTTTACAATGATTAGATGATGGAATTGAGTTCTATGTATTGTTTATATCATGTTGAAGGATGGATTTTGATGATTTTCACCTTAAAAAGTTGCCTTAAAACTCCGTCTTAAAAGTGCCCCAAGAGGAAATTCGTTTGTTATATCTGAAATTTGGTGTTGTATATGATTGTTTAAGTAAAGGTTGAACTTCAGTATGATAGCAGGGATGATGAATGATGAAGAATATGTCAAAATTGTTACAGCTGTAGAGACCGTCTGAAAAGTTTAATTAAGTTGTTGGTCCTAATATTCAAGGTTGATGATGATATGTTCTAAGTTACCTTTCCATGAGCTTGTTCAAATGCTTCACATGTTGTTAAGTGTGTGTATAGGGTAACATGAGAATCATGCTAGGATGTTAGAATTTGTTGAGCATGTGTATTCACCATGATAAATTTTTCACAATTATGGTTTATGAGTAGCTGTAAACTGAGTTTATATATCAAATTTGGAAAACTGCTGGTCAATGTGTGTACCTAGCTGAGTATTCAAAGTTAATGGCATGAATTATGTGCTTCACATGTCGAACTTGTTGGTAAATTTGTGTACCTAGCTGAGTATGTAAAGTCCAAATTACATGAAGTATATGCTTTGCGTGTTTATGAAAGTTGCTTAAGTCATGTGCTGAACACAGATGCCGAGACTGAATGTAGGAACCCATCAAAGTAAACGGGGGAGGGTTACTCAACCTGAGATTGGGGAAGGGAGTGTACCCGTGGTTCCCGCAGTTTCGGAGTACCCTTCTGTTGTTTTTGTCGATTTCAAACAGCGAGAGCGTTTTGTAGTTTTTCAAAAACGCAAAATGAGACCGACGAGGTGTATAGATACTACTTTGTTGGAGGATTTGGAGATAGAGACGGATGTCCGTCACATTTTTGAGACTTTGGGCCTTATTGGGTTGTATAGGCTGAGGAAACACTCTTATCCTTTTCTTACCTTGGAGTTTATGAGCTCCTTTAGCTATGACCCAGCGGCCCAGACCGTTGAGTTTAGGTTGATGAACACCAGTTTTCTGTTGACTATGGATCTGTTTGCGTCTCACCTTGGGTTGGCCAAGCCTCCCAAGGATTCTATCACCGATATTCCTGCTGAGTGCGGTGTCTGCCGCCTAATGCCTTGTCTGACTGGAAAGCCAACTCCTACCTCAAGTAACATGTTAATTAATGACGTTCAGCATGTTACCTTGAGGGTCTTTCTCCGTTCTCTTTCGAACCTCCTTTATGATAGACCGGATATCGATGGCGATTAATCATGAGGTGTTGCTTCGATGTCTTACCTCGGCCGGAGCGGGCCGGAAAGTGGTCTTTAATGCTCCTTCCATGGTTTGTCTTTGCCCTTGCCTTCATGCTACGCCTCTTCCCGGTACTTGAGTTGTGGCGCTATCGCCACTCGGTTAGCTGAAAAGCTAACCTCTTTTGAGGCTTCTTCGGAGTACGTGCCTCTAGCTACCCCAGTGCCCACTATGGACCGTGACTACTATCTCGACCTGAAATGGTTGAGGACCTTGGCTGACGGTAGCCTAGCTTGGAGGGTGTGGGGCATGAGTTGGATGAAAATTCCAGCTCCTGAGCACCTCCCACCAACGGAACCCTTAGAGCCGGCGGTAGTGATTGTGGACTCTGATGATGAGGAGGAGGAGGAGGAGGATGTTGATAGACCCCGCCAGCTGCAGACATACCTCATCGACGACATGATTCTCTAGATGATGCCAGAGCCGAAGAAGGGCGAGAATGCGGCGGTCGTGGTGGTGGAGACCCCTAGGTTGGGGAGAGGACCCCGTCGAGTGAGGGAGAGGACCTCGGAGACTAGGCCACGGCCGGTAGCACCACAACAGCAGCAGCATCCTTTTCCATGCTACCCTTACCTCGACACCCCGGAGATGCGATCCAGCTGCTTGGCGGAGAGATTGTCATCTACTTTGACACTCAGGAACATGCACGAGATGGCGTACACTCAGGGGATAGAGACCGCATCCGGTTTGGTGGAGTGGAGTTGGGGACTACACAGGGGTTTTCCACTCCTACGGGGTGGATCAGTCGACGTGGGGGACACCTCAGTCCTTTGCCTACGGTGTCTTGACCCCATGGTACGTGAGTCCGAGAGCCGGAGCAGAAGTAGATGCGGGGATTGGGTCATCGGGAGCGGGTACTTCTGGAGGTGGTGGTGATGATAAGGTGATGGTAGAGCAGCAGCAGCAGGAGGAGGAGTGATGCTCCTTGTTTTATCTTTCTTTATGGTCGTTGGTTTTAGATGTTGGTAGCATTGCTAGATGTTGGTAGTTGTTTTCGTTGAGACTTGGTTTATGGACTTGTATTGTTGGCCATAAGGCCGGATTTGATATTTTGACCTTGTTGCAGGATGTTGGGAGTCGGGGAGTCATCCCGACTCGAGTTATATGACGACTATGTATATGTATGTTGATTTATGGCAAATTTTATAAGGCAACTTGGCCTGTAGGTACTTGACAGAGTACCCCGTACTCTATTGAGTAGTTGCAGGAAAGAGGGATAAAAAGCATTCTGATCTTTGGGCTACTCGATCGAGTAGCCAAGCTACTCGATCGAGTAGCATGGCACTCGATCGAGTACCACTACATACTCGATCGAGTAGCACTGTTACAGGAGGTTTTCGAAAATTAAAAGTGTGCAATTGTTTTATAATTCCATGTTTGCTGTTTAATGTAGTTATTAGTGCGTAGTAACACCTATGAACCGTTAATTTCATATGTTGGACGTCAAGTTTCGGTTTTATATGCATATCTGTAAAAAGTTATGAAGTGGTGACGGTCTCTTGTTGTTTTAATATTACATATGCCATATTTCTATTGCTCCATTGAAGTTACATCTCTTCATACGTTTGTGCATACGATATTAGCGTGCTTTATCGACGACGGCTAGTTATTCCGGTGGTTTATGTATGATTTATAATTTAACGAGTATATGCCTAGCGAGTAATGTCCATAATAAATAATATGTTTCTAATTCATGTTATGAAGCAAGTAATAGGTAATATGTGTTGTAATTTTTGGTGGTGAACTTCGGGGACGAAGTTCCTTTTTAGAGGGGAAGAGTAATGTCGCAAAATAAAAAGGCTAATTTTGAAGTTATGTTGTTGTTCGTTTATAATGTTTTGTTGTTTAATTACAAAATTTTATAGTACTTTGATCACATTACTTATATGAAGTGTAAGTAGTTACTTTAGTTCATTAAAGTGAATGTGATAGTATGTTTTAAAGGACGGTCATAAGGAGATAGTTGTGGTGCAATGTGGCGTAATAGAATCGCGTTGTTAAGTAACATGGTGGTATTAGTTGTGCGGCATGAAGTTGACAAGAGATATGTTTCGGGTTGATAATTGTTATCATATGATGGGTGATGGTTGTTTGTGCTGATTTGTATTGCGAGGTTGATATTTTATATATGATAGTTTGTAAGAGTAGAGGTATACATATAGAGTGACAGTTGATGATGACAATGTTTACATGATAGTTGTAAGAGTCGGTTTGAATAGAACGTTAGACAGTGATGATGATGACATGGGGGATGGTATTTCCGGGGACTAATGACTCGAGTAAGAAGAATGGTGATGTCGTGTTTTTCCGTGTCTTGTGTGTTGAGATAGGTGAGTTGAACTTCGGGGACGAAGTTCTTTTAAGGGGGGAAGACTGTAATACCTGCCCTTTTAGAGACTCTTTGACCAGCGTTGACTGACCTTGGGAGCGGGAGTAGTCTTAGAAATGCGTGCCAAAACTATCTTGGGTTACGTGTTAAGAGTGGTACTCGATAGAGTAGAGGCTACTCGATCGAGTAGGGGGGCACTCGATCGAGTATGTTTGGTACTCGATCGAGTACCGAGTTTTCAGCGAGGGTTTTATATCGCGTTTTGTTATATCCGCAAATCATTTCCGCCACTTTCCTCCTATCCTTCAGTCGCCTCTTTCCCTTCCCTTCACCATAAAACCTCCATGAAAGCCTTTTGAAGATCCTTGTGCCTTAGGAGAGTGTCACTTGAGTCGGGTAGCGGTCTTTTGCCGGGTTTCTCCTTATAGGTATGTCATAATCATCATCTGTATCCTCATCTTTGCAGTTAGGGTTTGCTTGGTAGTAATAGATGTTGTATTGTCGTTATAGGCATTTCTTGATTGCTGGAGATATTGTATGTCGGCATGGATTGGTTGCAGTTGCTTAAAGGTGGGTTCGCCTACTCAGTTTCTGTAGATAGTCTAGTGTGTCGGTTGTTGTGGTTGTATTGTGATTGTTTAATATCGTATTTGTATTGTGACGGCGGTGATTGTGATTGTTTGTCTCTGGTTCTCGAGATGCGTTCTCGGCTGAGTGGAGTCACTTGCGGGAGTGGCTTCACGCCCTTGATTCGCCTTCTGTGGAACCCGCCACAAAAGGGATGTGCACATTAATGGACAGGGTTATCGCTCGATATGATGAGCGGGGCTTAGGTTGGAACGGCTGCGGTCCCCTCTCGCGGGTGGTCCGGTGGACGATCGATGTCAGAGGTTGCTTGGATTATGGTGATTGTGTGTGAGATTGTTAGTGTCGTGTCGTGTTAATAGCTATGTTGTTGTTGTCGTATCTTATCTCAGTACTGACCTTGTGTGGTTGTTTGTTTGTTATGTGTCTGCCGTGATCCCTTATGGTGAGCAGTCGGTCTTAGCAGGTGTTGATGTTGTTGATAGCTGGAGTCCGGGCAGGGATGAGTCTTCACGAGATTCGATAGCTTTAGAGTGTAGCTTTGAGTTGTATCTTTATATTGTTTGTTGGTTTAAATCACTTGTAATATAACATAATAGTTCTCTTATCGATATTTGATAATTACTATCCTCGGACAACCGAGATGGTAACGCCCTTATATACTAAGGAAGGCCTAGTTAGGCTCCTCTGAATATGGGGGTGTTACACTCCGTCTAAACTTCAGCACAAAGACCGTCGGATTTAGCATGCTACTCGACTGTGGCAGGCTGCTTATGGCTACGCTTCATTGCTGCGCTTGTTCATCATGCAACACCACCCTGCTCTTTTGCTCGGGGTAGCAGCAACCAGGCCGTGCCTATTTTGGGCTAGCTTTCGTCATCACTCGAGCTTGAAAACAATCCTCACAATAGCATGTAAAGCCGTCTTATAATAGCATAGAACATACCAATTGTGGGTTGGCGCAGTGGTAGCATGGGGCTGTGCTTGGTAGGGAGGTCTGCGGATCGATCCCCCACAACTTAGATTGGGAGGGGTTTAAACACCGTAATCCTTAGACACGCCCCGAAATCCGGATTAGTCGGCCCAATGTGGTTCGAATTACCGGATGGTTTAGACCAAAAAAAATAATAGCATAGAACATAGCTTGGGTCCGTCTTCAAGTAAGCATTGTAACTCGCCTTTAAGTTCAGCATATAACCCATCTTCATTTCAGCATAGAGAGCGGCTTCAAGTAGTATATAAATAGTCGAAATTTCAGCATTGAGCTCAACTTGAAATGAACTAAAAATCCGTCTGAAAGTGGCTTGCAATTTGGGCATTATTCTATCTTTATAAAAGCATGGTTACTCGTCTTAATTCCAGCAATAAAACAGCCCCCATGGGCAATGGTCGCACAAAAAATGGTAGAACTACAACGATTACGAATTTACTCATTAAGCATAATAAGAGTTTTTGGGAGACTCGTGTCACTCCATATCAGATGAGTAGGCATAGCGTTAAGCATGTACATTTTAAACACTCTTAATCAAATTTATTACTATGTATATAGAAATAAGCCTAGGTGCATAAAAATATTCAGTAGATGCATGAAAATAACCACTACATATACAAAAATAACAGATAAAATTCACCATGATTAAAGAGAGGACGTTGTGCGTCTCTTCAAGTCAAATATGCAACGTAGGAGCTTGATAATATTAAGGAAAATTAAACAAACTTGCTAAGAATCTAGGTCAAAATCATATTAAGACAGAACTAGAACTAATAACTACAAACAACAATTAACTACAAACAACAATGGAACAAGGCCTAATTTTCAGAATTTATTGTCTATGAACCCTAATTTACTGCATATCAAGCAAGATAATTTAATATTGCATCAATTTAGGTTAAAAACAAAATCAATTAAAGAAATTTGGCATCAACTAATTGTTCTACTACAATGATACGAAGATGATATCTTTTAGCTTTTAGGTTACAAATAAAATGAATAGATCTGAACATGAACTTTACCTTTATTAACGATGGTGAAGGAGGAAAATTACGGTGATCGGCGATGGAAAAGCTAAAGACGCGTAGTGATCGAGGAAAATGAGAAAGCTAGAGAGACAGATGAGAAAAGTGTGATTTTTAATGACAGATGATTTGAAATTGTCGAAGAATGCTGAAGATGCAAACATGGGATTGATATCACTTATTAGATCGTGTCTAAGCTAATCTAGTGGTTCTTATATGATAAGAGGTTCTCATGGTTCTCAATATATCATAGGTTCTCACTGGATCCCGACCATATATATATATATATATATATATATATATATATATATATATATATATATATATATATATATATATATATACATATATGTGTGTGTGTGTGTGTGTGTGTGTGCAATTGAATCATGTGAGACACCCTCCTTAGGATGAGGCAGCTAAACCATTTTTAAACCATTGAATCTAAAAACTAATGACGCACCAGATGATTCCACGTGTCCCGTACAACACCAAATCTAACAAACACAATTCGCCTCACACTCCATCATTACTCCACTGACTCCACAGTCCACACTCTTCACTTTCTATCTCTTCATCTCGTCTTCGTCTCCGTCACTTTTCTCCTTTCTTCTCCGAAACCGACATTCATAGAGAGAGAATAAGTGTCGGAAAACAAACAAAAAAATTTATGATTTAGGGTTTTGTGATCTTCCGCAAAATATAAACCCTAGAATTTGGGAAAAAGAGATGACGATGTTGTACTAAACATCTATGATGTGACGAACAGTGGATCCGAAAAGATGAACAACACCATTTTCAACATTAATAAGTTCTTCAAATATGGTATTGGCGTAGGTGGAATCTTTCATAGTGTTGTTCAGGTTTAATTTTGTTTCCATTTTTGCTGATTTTTCATAATTTTTGGTTTTTGTGCTAGATCTAAGGTTTTAGCTTCTGTAATTTGTGATTTTTGTTTGATATTTTGTGTTGTAGTGGATGCGATTACGATTGTATTGTTAATTTGAGCTTAATGTGTAGAGGATCTATGATGTTAAGTAGTACTCGGAAGGATGTAGTCATTTGTGTTGGTTTTAATTAGGTAATGTCGTATTTCGGTGTTAATTTGAATTTTTCATCTATTAGTAAGGGTGAGTTTCTGATTACGGAGAATGATTTTGATTTATCGAGGTGGAATGTGCTAATGATGAAGTATCTCTGGAGGTATACAATGGATTTTGTCGAGACGAGTTCATTGGGGTTTGAGATTGAAAGACGAGCTAGTTATCAAGGTTTTGAAGTTATGATCGCATTTTGAGATACATTTTGAGAGTTAAGACTGAGGAGATCAAATTTGAAACCGAGGTTTAATACTTTGTGGAGTGAGCTTAGAATCTGTAACAAGGTCAGTCAACTCTCAAATTCCGACTTTGGTGCTTGAGCTCATTACAAAGACATTGACTTCTAAGCGTGCTTAGCCAATCAAATGTTAAGGACTTGTTGATTATTGTTTTCCATAGATGCTGTAAAATTTGACTTTTAGGTGATCTGAGTGGGAAGCTGGGAAGCTTGTCCTTCTGTTACTTTGCTTGTCTCGCTGATTCATACTATTACGACAGTGCCTCTTTTGCCTTAACAGGAGTACGATTGAATTAATTATCTAGCTGTTATCATGGGCAACCTTTTGATGTCTATACTCGTATGTGTGGATGAGTGTCAAATGCTTATATCTATTTTCAAGTGATGTACGGCATGTTGGCATGTATCCTTTACGATTTTCACGTCACTGCATTGCATAATAAAAGTGATTAAAGTTGCTACCGTAACAACTTCGAAGTGAAAGAACCACCAAGGGATGCTAGCATTATTAATTTATGATGATGCTTCCCTCTTTTGCACTGAAAGTAGTAGAGTTGATGCGTTTATTTCAGTTGAGATTTAGATACTTACATGAATCATGGAATCATCTATGTTAAATCTACACAAAGGCGAGCTGACCCTATTCTAGTAAGAATCAAGTTGAGAAGCAAATGAATGATGTGTGTACTTTTCCTGGCAAAAAAATTTGACAACTACAAGATTTTGCCTATTTAGAATTTTTTGTGACTTACTCAATGACCTCAAGTTCTATCTTATGCTAATAGGTGTATGGAGATGATGAATGGTCATTTGGCTTCTGTGAACAAGGAACTGGAGTCTTTAGCGGCCCTACTACCAAAAATCCTATGTCTACATATCGTGATAAAATTGTTCTTAGACAAACAAATCAATCCATATTCAAGGTTAATCAGATTTTGAGAGAGCTTAGCAGAGAGTGGCCTGGAGTTTCTTACGACTTTTTATAAAGAAACTGAAACCACTTCTGTGATGAATTGTGCGAAAAGTTGGGTGTTTCCAAACTTCCAGGTATGACATGATTGTTGCTTTGCTTATCTTTAACCATATGCAAATTTGTGATGAATTGCCTGTTTAGTAAATTCAATATGGGTAATATGGAGAGTGATGTTCGTGTAAACATGTCTGCACTTTGTTTTGAGCACCAGCAAACTCTGACACTGGGTAAAAACCATTATGCCTGCACTATCACATAGTGTAGGATCTTGTGTAAGATATGTAATATAGCCAAGGAGTTTGTACTTGAAATATTTGGAAGTACGCCATGGAGTTGATTCTATTGACTAATGCTACTTGGTTGTACACTAATGGAAAATCTCACTTTTGTCATCCTTAACTCCTTATTGATAGTGTTTGTGGGAGGAACTTTAAATAACATCAGGTCATTAGATTCTTTCTTGAAGACATTGTATCATGTCTGCTATCTATACCATGCACGAGCTTTCATGTTGTGTGGCTTTTGATGGAGTAGGTATTTAAATATCTGCCTCCTTGATAGCATGGTGGTTTTTTGGCTCTCTTTTTTTCGGCATTGTTGGATTTTTTGTGAACTTTTTACCTAATTATGTGAAATATCGACTTGATTTGTGAAGCTTAATTTTGTGAAAGTTGGATTTCATTTTGTGAAATCTAGATCTGATTTTATGAAACCTCGACATGATTTTTTTTTTTTGGTAGAATGTGGAATTCTCATTAAGCTCAATAATCAAACAAGTTACAAGAACCTCGACATGATTATGTGAACTATAAACTTAATTTCGTGAAACCCGGACCTAATTTTGTGAAGTTAGGAATTAAATTGGTTAGTTTCATAGTAAGAAATAATTGTATCGACCATAGGTTAAGATTTTGCGAATGTTGGAGCTAATATTGTGAACCTTGGAGCTAGTTTTGTGAACTTTGTACCTGATTATGTGAAATCTCGACTTGATTTGTGAAGCTTGATATTGTGAAACCTGGATTTCATTTTGTCATTTTGTGAAATCTAGATCTTATTTTGTGAAATCTCGATATGATTATGTGAACTCTAGACTTAATTTTGTGAAACTTAATTTTGTGAAACCCGGACCTAATTTTGTGAAGTTAGTAATTAAATTGGTTAGTTTCATAGTAAGAAATAATTGTATCGACCATAGGTTAAGATTTTGTGAATGTTGGAGCTAATATTGTGAACCTTGGAGCTAGTTTTGTGAACTTTGTACCTGATTATGTGAAATCTCGACTTGATTTGTGAAGCTTGATTTTGTGAAACCTGGATTTCATTTTGTGATATCTAGATCTGATTTTGTGAAACCTCGACATGATTATGTGTTATAGACTTAATTTTGTGAAACCCGGACCTAATTTTGTGAAGTTAGGAATTAAATTGGTTAGTTTTATAGTAAGAAGTAATTGTATCGACCATAGGTTAAGATTTTGTGAATGTTGGAGCTAATATTGTGAACTTTGGAGCTAGTTTTGTGAACTTTGTACCTGATTATGTGAAATCTCGACTTGATTTGTGAAGCTTGATTTTGTGAAACCTGGATTTCATTTTGTGAATCCTAGATCTGATTATGTGAACTCTAGACCTAATTTTGTGAAATATGGACCTAATTTTGTGAAGCTAGGACTTAAATTGGTTAATTTCATAGTAAGAAATAATTGTATAGGTCAATGTGTCACGTTTCACATGTACATAAAGTTACTAATGTTTTCATGTCTTTGTTACTTGTTGATGCATAATTTAATTTTGGTACTATATCATCTATTAGCTCAAAAGGTAGAGCAATATGCTATTGCGCAAGGTGTGGGTTCGAGACCCACATAGATGAACAAATATAAATATACGATTATTATATAATTTATCATTGCCAATGTATGACCAAAGTCACCTATTCATATCTTAGATTCACAAAATAAGGTCCAAGATTCACAAAAACATGTACAGAATTCCCAAAATAAGGTCCAAGATTCACAAAATAAGGTTTAATGAACATTGAAAATTAGTCCAACAAAGGAATATGGTGAGGTCAACCGCCTCGCCATAATTAACGGTCTCACCGGATCCGGACTCTATACACACACACACACACACATATATATATATATATATATATTGAGTTTATATATATATATATATATATATATATATATATATATATATATATATATATATATATATATATATATATATATATATATATATATATATATATTGAGTTTGGATCTTGTGAGTTTGGTTTCTTATGGTGAGTTTGTGCATTTGAAATCTCAGCCACTAGATTATATTCGAGATGAATGACCAAGATTTAATCTTACCTGTCATATAAACCACTGTCATTTACTTATTTTCTCTTTTTTTCTAGTGTTACTCTTTTTTTTTTACTTTGATTTTTTTTATCTCTTTTTTTTTCTCGTGTTTTTTTTTGCAAAAAGATTATCATTTCATTCAATTAAGAAAGAAATTACAAGGGCTTTTGCAAAGACTAACCACTCTACAAAATCCTCAAAGACTAGCAACTATAAGCATATAGCTCTTATGATGTGTCCACATTAGTAGACGAGTAGAAACTAGGAACTTAATCCTCCTAACAATGTCATGTACAGTATTCTTTCTTCCTCTAAACAAACGAGAATTGCGTTCATTCCAAACTTGGTAAACAGCTACAGCCAAAGTAGTACTAAACAAAGCCATTCTCCAATTTTTCTTCCCTCCATTGCCAGCATGCTCAAGTTTAGAAAATAAGCATGAACCAGCACGATTCACTCCCATCCAATTCATAAGCTGTTGCCATATTTCCTGTGAGAAAGAGCAGTTGAAGAACAAGTGACCATGATCTTCCAGAGCAGCTTCACAAAGAGAGCATCTGTTCACCATATAAAAACCACGATACTGCATATTATCCACAGTGGCTAGTTTCCCCTGAGCTGCCAAAGAGCAGATTATCCTATGACAAGGAACAATGCGAGGATGAGTTAAGGCTTTAGCCCAAGGACCAACCTGCACAGCTCCTCTCAGATAGCTATATGCCATAGTGACTTTAAATTTTCCATGAGAACACCAACTACTCAGTAAAGAAGAAGCATTAGAAGTCTTTGCTGCGCAAGAGCAACCGTCTATCCCTCACAGTTAAGATCCCTTTAAGACTTGAGGAGAAGCTATCATGGGTTTGGATAGTCCAGACAGTCTGATGCTGCAGAATATAAGCCTTGTGCCAGGAAGCCCAACTCCCTTCAACAGTATGAGCCAACAAATGAAGCCATCTGCATTGCAAAGCATCATTCCATGTAGAAAGGTCCTTGATGTTGAACCCACCTGCATCCCAGGGTAAACAGATATCCCTCCAATTTTTAAACACCATTCTGCTCCCTTCAAAATGAATCCCCCAAAAGAAATCCTTACAAAGCTTATTGATCTTATGAAGGACCTCTTGGGGTAAAAGATTACAAGAGCACCAAAAAGTTTCCATGCCAAAAATGACAAAATTTATCAGCTGAACTCTACCAGCATAGGTAAGGATATTAGAAGACCAATGCTGAATAGAGTGCTTGATCTTAAGAATGAGGGAATCAAACATTGCCACAGAAACTCTAGACGTAGATAAAGGTACTCCCAAATACCTAAAGGGAAACTGACCCTCAGAAAAGCCTGTATCATCAAGAATAGCCTCCTTCACAGCTGGATGCACCCCTCCAAAATAAATGTTGGTTTTCTCAATGTTAGCATGAAGACCGAAAGCTCGGCAAACATACCAAGAGTGTCTTTAATCTGCACGCGAGGGAACATCCCCCCTAACAAAGATCATCAAATCATCAGCAAAAATCAAGTGATTAAGCTTTAATCTAGAGCACTTAGGATGATAAGAAAAAGAGGCTTATCACCAAGGATCCTAAGATATTTCTCGTGTTATTATGCTGTTATTGTGTTTTTTTTACGACTTTGATTTTTTTCTCTCTTATGTTTTTCTCTAATTTTCTTATTATGTTACCTTTTTTCTTTTTCTTTTTGTACCAATTTTTTTTTACATTAATTTTTTTTACTCTTATTTTTTTTACCTCGTGTTATTATGTTGTTATTGTGTTATTTTTTACTTTGTTTTTTTTTATGACTTTGATTTTTTTTTCTCTCTCTTTTTTTTTTTTTACCATGTGTTATTGTGCTGTTATTGTTACTCCGATGTTATTGTGATGTTATTCTGATGTCACTTTGATTTTTTTTACGACTTTGATTTTTTTCTTCTTCTTTTTTACCACGTGTTATTGTGCTGTTATTGTTACTTCGCTGTTATTGTGATGTTATTCTGCTGTCACTTTGATTTTTTTTACGAGTTTGATGTTTTTTCCTTTTTTATTTTTTACCACGTGTTATTGTGTTGTTATTCTACTGTTATTCTGCTATTTTTGTAATTTTATTCCGGTGACACTTTTTATTTTTTTTTACTACTTTGATTTTTTACTCTTTTTTTACCGCATGTTATTGTGCTGTTATTCCGGTGTTATTGCGATGTTATTCCGGTGTCACTTTGATTTTTTTACTACTTTTGATTTTTTTACTTTTTTCTACTACATGTTATTGTGCTGTTATTCTGGTGTTATTGTGATGTTATTCCGATGTCACTTTGATTTTTTTACTACTTTGATTTTTACTCTTTTTTACCACGTGTTATTGTGTTGTTATTGTGATGGTAGTTCATATTCTATAAAAATTGTTTCACCAAAATAACTCCGAATTATAAGTAGGCATTCAATCGAACCCGTATTGTCCTTTCGGTTTAACCGTTGGTTATATTAGCATCCAAGAAAAAGAGAACAAATAATTTGATGTCTTGAGAATATACCCAACAACATACTGTCAAACGCCAATTTTTTTCCTGTCTTTGAATACATTTTCTTCAATCCAGAGATTCCATCTCCCATAATACATTTTAAATCAGCTAATCGCCTCACCATCAAAAGAAGCTCAATTCAAACCCAGATTCGACACCGAAAGCGAGTGCGAAACCTGATCAGCACCAAAGTAGACCTCCGCTACCACATTACCACGACTCCATCTTTCATTCACCTACTGCTCCTCCAATTGTCAGAGCCCTATTCGAATCACGAGTAGTACCAAAACCAAGCCACAGGTACCGTAAACACCATCATTAGCACCACCATATTCCCCGTCACCAGCATGACAATTCACCAATTCACCTGGACAACAAAAGACCACCATCAGACCAATTTTAAGCACCACCGGGACAACTAGCGAGCTACTACTATTGCAATTTGTTTTTTCACCAACTTCCCAGCCCCACTGATACCCGTCGTGAGGTGTCAAAAATAAATTTATAATCTCCAACTACAACTATAGCTAGCGGCAGTCGGGTCGAACCACAGAGAGGCAGATATAATTCTTAGCTGTCTTAATTTCGGTCTAAGGTAACAATAAAGTGGGGGTTTTGATTTGAGTTGATCTATAGCTAAAGGCAAATAAAAGACAATAAACTAAATAAACTGATGAAAACAGATATTAAAAGGGTGCAAGGATGGTCGGTTCACTATAGTTTCGGCGGCAGCAAACTAGGTAGGTCTAAAACAATCACGTGAGACAAGAAAATAAGAGGTCCTCTCGGTCCACTCTCACAGGTAGCATCTTTCGATCTCGCTACAGGTCCCTAATACCACTAATACTGACTTTCGTCCTGAAAAGTGACTAAAAATCTAAACGATACCTATCTTTTGATCTCAGCAAAGTTTAGTCATTTTAATTGGTAGTCTAATAACCTTCCCTATCTTTCGATCTAATGGGTCAGTCAATTACTAAGCATTCAACTAGTCGCATGCATTCGATTCGTTGAACGAAACAATTAAAACAATTAAAACGTAATAAAGCTCACGAGGTCAGTCGATCGACCGAGTAGGGTGGTCGATCGACCAACACGCGATTAGGTCTCCCTAATTCTAATGCCGCCTACACTATAATTCCCCTACATCCTAGCACAATTAATTTAGCTACTCATGCTAGAAATAACTACAACAATAAAATTGACTAAATAATCTACTGAATTCATGCTTAAACTGATTAAATGAACGATTAACATAAAACAATAAATCGGCTTAAGGAGATCTAACTTGGCAATTATATACTACGAATGAAAACAATAAACGAAATATCAGAACAGAAGAATACCGCGTATAGGAATTATAGAGGAAAGATCAAACCTGATTGCAAAAGTAAACTTTATTGATGAAAGAATAAACTAAAACTAATCTATTGAATTGTATGTATAGAACTTGATGAATAAAACTGGATGCCAAAACTGAAACCTAAAGCTACGTTATATAGGAATATAACGTCACACTTATTCCTAAACCTAAGAATACATTGGGCTTTCTATTTCTCGATCTTTTATTTTGCGTCAGACCCGTTGTTCAGTCGATCGACCATAAGCATCAGTCGATCGACCAACTTGCGCTGTACAGGAGCTTCTGTATGTCGTGCTCTGGTCGATCGACCATGTAGATCAGTCGATCGACCAAGGGTGCTGTAAAGAATTGCATTCTGTCGATTCCTACAGCGCGCACCGATCTTAAAACAGCTGCCATTTCTTCGTTACTAGGTCAAATCAGGCGTTCTACGCGGCGTTGGAAAGCTAAGAGGATAAGCTTTCACCTCCAATTGGAATCACTCGATTACCAGCTCTAGAACTCGAGATATTGCCATCTTAAGCAGGCTCCAATAATGTGAAGTGCTTCTTTGCTTGTTAAACTCGTACGCACCCATGCTTTTTGCTATCTTTAGGCCTTGAAACGCGCACCAAGCTCATTCCTCGAGTCACTACTCCATGTCAAATGCAATGCTAAGTACTTAGGGATGTATTCGGCTTGATTTCCGCTCATTTCCGCATAAATCTGCAATATTACATAAAAATACGAAAGTAGACAAAATGGGGCAAATAGTAGCATAAACTACATAAATGAGCTCTGAAATGCGTGTAAAATAGGGCGTAAAACAACATATTTAGGACACGCATCAAACTTCCCCAAACCAAACCCTTCCTTGTCCCCAAGCAAGAACTAGACTCGATCTAAAGGAACGAGTTCAAACTCAGAGCGAAATGCAACATGTAAGGCCTAAACCAATTTAATGCATTAACCAACAATCAATTAGTAATGTGAATCATGCAAACGAGTTAGGGAGTCGTTAGAAATTGCTGAACCGTCAACTGTAGAGACTTATCAAATTGGACTCTCGCGGGTCGCTCAAATCACTCCAATAAGCACAGGTGAGTATATGTAAAAGATAGAAGGAATTCATTTTGTAAAGACTCTCACCTAACTACGACCTATAAGAACATGCCCGCAGTCTAATATGAAAGTAATCTCTACAACCGTACATATGCATTCCAACCAATCAGATGACCATGACACATGCCGAGGTATATATGGATATGTGAGGTAATGGGTAAGAAGAGGCAAAACATTTTATGGAAATGAGGAGGTACAGGTGATGAAGCTAGTACTTAACAAAGCCATACGACAACATCCACTTCTTGCTCATAATCAATAATGAAACCCGGTGCAAATGATTAGCACTAATCTCGCAATCTCCATAATAATAAATCAATCAACTCCCCATACGATATAAATAATACATGGGAGCAAAAATCGCCAAATAATAAGAACTTTGACTTATGCGAATTGATTTCTTTCTTTTTCTCTTTTCTTCTCGGGCTCGATCGATCGACCAAGTAAAGCAGATCGATCATCATCAACGATATAACTCTCTTTTTCTTTTTCAATCATTTTTCACTTTTTTTTTCTTTTTCAATTCTATTTCTTTCTTTCCTTCTTTTCATTTTCCCAACAACATCTCAAGCATGAGCAAATGCTACCAAAAATGTAATAACAATCCCGAAAACTAAACTACTAGCTTGACAAGGGCAGGCTATATGTAGGATGTAGAAATGGGACAAAAAGGCTATTTTTGGTAGTGTGGAGCTTATGGGTAAAATGAATAAAGGAAAACCTCTACCACATGTGTCAACGAACCACACACCGAATGCATACAGGTATTAAGCAGATTAAGTTCATATTTATGCACATTGATGTAACATGTCTCATAAGGAGTACTACTCACATTCCTAGATAAACTGGTCATGAATGTCACCAGTTATAGGCTCTAAAACTCAGAAATATGATGTAGTTTGCCAAAAATATAAGTCAAGTCTCAAGCTCAGCAAATAATTTAACGAAAACTCGTAGATATGCATATACGATTCTACTAATAACATGTCAATTAGCAAGGCTTAGGCATAAACGGATGCAAATGCAATGTCATCATTGAAATACTACCGTTCCGACTCGACCTATATGCTAAAATAAACGTGCAATTTTTTGAATTTTTTGAAATTTTTCAATTTTTTTTTGGTATTTTGTATATATAAGAAATGAAATAAACGACGCAAAACAGAAATGTAAACGTGAATGCGAGCAAATGATATGTGACGCAAAACCCTTCCCCAAACCAAATCGCACAATGTCCCCATTGTGCAAAATCATGTAATGAAGAAAAGAGAAACGGGAATTTGCGAGAAAATAAGTAAATACGACACGAAGTGGAAATCGGGAACTCACAAGACTTTAAGCGCAGCAAAGGAAACCTCCCCAACCAGCATGAGTTAGGAGGTTTCAGTAGCCAGCAGTGCTACTAATAAGTACCTGAAAAGACAAACAAAGTACCACGCATAAAATCGGGAAAGCAATAAAGAAGCGATAATTATGTGCAAAGTTACTAAAATGGAAGAAATCAGAAATGAGTCGGGAAATAAAATAGAGTAGAAAACTCCCTTAATCCCGCAAAACGACCCAACACCGCAGGGGAAAGGTCGTGAACAGGTACAGCAGCGGCAGTGGTTGATTGACCATAGATGGCAGTCGATCGACCAAAGTGAACAGGAACAGAAACTCTTGAGATGCGCAACTCATTCGATCGACCACGGAAGGCAGTCGATCGACTGGGAAAACTGTTGTAACTTTCTGATTTCTTCGAATTAGCTCAATAACTTGAGCTAATATGGTCCATATACCTGCACAAGCACATAATAACGCGCCCAAAATTGCGCAAAACCCAAAGTATCCGACTAAAGTATTGCTAATTATTAGAGCACGCAAAAACAAATAAAGCTAAATGTTCCAAAACCAAATTAAACGAAATGTTTCAAACTCCGGGTTGCCTCCCGGTAGCGCTAGATTAGACGGTCCCAGCTCGACCCACTTTTCGATCATCAAAAAGCACAAATCACTGGCCCACTACTAGGCTTCTGACTGAACGCAGTGGCTTCAGCAACTGTCAAATCTACTCCCGGCCTCCACAACATAGCAACAGAAGAACAACAACGTCTCGCAGCATCCGGATCCCAATCTTTCACCTCAGCGTACAGCTTCTTCTTAGACGGCATATCTTCATCAGGACCTCCTCCTGGATCATATATCCGGGCAGTGCCAGACTTCAAGCTAGGAACACCCAACTCACCTCCGGGGTCTTTGAACTTGCCAAGACCTGTAGAAAGAGAAACAAAGCGATGTTCCTCTAATTTGTCCCCAAACTGGGGCGGAGGTGTCAATTCTACAGCAGCAAATGGTTCAACAGAAGGAGTAAGAAGGTATACATAATCGACTAAAGGAGTGCAATTACCTCTAATCGGGTAGGAATGGTCTTCATTTACCTTCTCATCGTCATATGGAATAGGCGTTGGTGACGATTTAACAATTCCCAAGGCTGCAGGGGTCGATCGAACAGCGTCACTACTCGATCGAGTAGTTTCCTCCTCCAGCATAACTGGTCGATCGACCACTGGTTCCAGTCGATCGACCGCTCTTCCTTCTGCAATGTCATTCGTTCGACCACACAAATCTGCTTGATCGAATTCTTCTCGTGGCACAGCATTGAAGTCTTCAATTGACGCTTCATCTTCCTCCAAATCATCATCCTCTGAGTCATAAATATCATCATTTTGCTCGGCAGCTACTTGAGCCAAGAGAAGCTCAAGTCTTTCGAAATAAGCTTCTCTCTGTTCAGCGACTTCTTGCATTTGGAGTTTAAGCATCTCCACCATAGACTTCAATTCCGCACTCTCTTCAGAAGGAAGAGGGTCTTGCTGAGGCGGAGCAAAGGAATATGAAGGCTCTTGAAAGCCTTGCTGATAGTACGGATGTGGCGGCGCATAATAATCTTGTTTATATTGACAGTAAGCATAGACTTGGTCCATATTTGCTCGGCACATAACAGAATCATGCCCCTCAACGCCACATCTCCCACAAATCTCCACCTGCTGCTCCAAAGAATGGAACATGAGTGGAATCTCCTAAAGTACTGCAAATAAACAACACTAAAGAAGTAGATAAGAACTGCCTCAAGGTACTCAGTCTTCCCTTGAGGCGAAAAACAGACTAAAATAAAGACAACCAAAAATGAGAACAATTGCCTCCCCGACAACGGTGCCAAAATTTGATACCCGTCGTGAGGTGTCAAAAATAAATTTATAATCTCCAACTACAACTATAGCTAGCGGCAGTCGGGTCGAACCACAGAGAGGCAGATATAATTCTTTGCTGTCTTAATTTCGGTCTAAGGTAAAAATAAAGTGGGGGTTTTGATTTGAGTTGATCTATAGCTAAAGGCAAATAAAAGACAATAAACTAAATAAACTGATGAAAACAGATATTAAAAGGGTGCAAGGATGGTCGGTTCACTATAGTTTCGGCGGCAGCAAACTAGGTAGGTCTAAAACAATCACGTGAGACGGGAAAATAAGAGGTCCTCTTGGTCCACTCTCACAGGTAGCATCTTTCGATCTCGCTACAGGTCCCTAATACCACTAATACTGACTTTCGTCCTGAAAAGTGACTAAGAATCTAAACGATACCTATCTTTCGATCTCACCAAAGTTTAGTCATTTTAATTGGTAGTCTAATAACCTTCCCTATCTTTCGATCTAATTGGTCAGTCAATTACTAAGCATTCAACTAGTCGCATGCATTCGATTCGTTGAACGAAACAATTAAAACAATTAAAACGTAATAAAGCTCACGAGGTCAGTCGATCGACCGGGCAGGGTGGTCGATCGACCAACACGCGATTAGGGCTCCCTAATTCTAATGTCGCCTACACTATAATTCCCCTACATCCTAGCACAATTAATTTAGCTACTCATGCTAGAAATAACTACAACAATAAAATTGACTAAATAATCTACTGAATTCATGCTTAAACTGATTAAATGAACGATTAACATAAAAAATAAATTGGCTTCAGGAGATCTAACTTGGCAATTCTATACTACGAATGAAAACAATAAACGAAATATCAGAACAGAAGAATACCGCGTATAGGAATTGTAGAGGAAAGATCAAACCTGATTGCAAAAGTAAACTTTATTGATGAAAGAATAAACTAAAACTAATCTATTGAATTGTATGTATAGAACTTGATGAATAAAACTGGATGCCAAAACTGAAACCTAAAGCTACGTTATATAGGAATATAACGTCACACTTATTCCTAAACCTAAGAATACATTGGGCTTTCTATTTCTCGATCTTTTATTTTGCGTCAGACCCGTTGTTCAGTCGATCGACCATAAGCATCAGTTGATCAACCAACTTGCGCTGTACAGGGAGCTTCTGTATGTCGTGCTCTGGGTCGATCGACCATGTAGGTCAGTCGATCGACCAAGGGTGCTGTAAAGAATTGCATTCTGTCAATTCCTACAGCGCGCACCGATTTTAAAACAGCTGCCATTTCTTCGTTACTTGGTCAAATCAGGCGTTCTACGCGGCGTTGGAAAGCTAAGAGGATATGCTTTCATCTCCAATTGGAATCACTCGATTATCAGCTCTATAACTCGAGCTATTGCCATCTGAAGCAGGCTGCAATAATGTGAAGTGCTTCTTTGCTTGTTAAACTCGTACGCACCCATGCTTTTTGCTATCTTTAGGCCTTGAAACGCGCACCAAGCTCATTCCTCGAGTCACTACTCCATGTCAAATGCAATTCTAAATACTTAGGGATTGATTAGGCTTGATTTCCGCTCATTTCCGCATAAATCTGCAATATTACATAAAAATACGAAAGTAGACAAAATGGGGCAAATAGTAGCATAAACTACATAAATGAGCTCTGAAATGCGTGTAAAATAGGGCGTAAAACAACATATTTAGGACACGCATCACCCACTTTTTCTCGTTTTTGAACGAGTTCTCTCTCTTTCGAGAGTTTCTTTTTTAAAAATTTACAAAACCCAAAATCAAACCCGGTTTCTTTTTTTTACTCTATGTTCTGTACTCCACCTCCAATTCTATTTTCTTATCCTTATCCCTTCTGTTTTGTCACTGTCCTATCCTATCCCTTCCTCTCTTTTTTCTTGACACATAATCCCTTCACCGTTTTACTCCCTCCCTCATTCGCTGCCAACTCACCTTCTACTGCCCCGTCCTCTCTTTTTTTTACCCTTCTTCATCTATCTTATACCTTCTATATCTTTTACTGTCCTTTTCTACTGCCTTTTTTCTTACTTTCCCTGTTCCTGAGTTCATCTTTCACCATGTCTGAATTACCATATCAAGCCGGTCCTCTTTTAAATCTTCCCATAAATCTTCGAGTCAACCTTACATATATATATTTCGACCGTTCACTAGCTGGCGTTTTCGTGGACCAGAGAAAATTTGATATTTCCCGAGTCCAGCATAATATTAATCTTTTTTGGAATACTCGAGACGTCATCAAAGTTCACTTTATGAAGATGCGGTACTGTGGCTCATAAACAATCCTTCTGCAATTTGTCTGTTGCTCGTGCCACTGCAAAAATTGGTCGCCGTCTTCAGGGACTTCACATTTCCGGTTTGCAGGTTATTTATGGACCGACTGCTACACCGCTTTATTCAAAACTAATAAAGGGTCTCCCATCAACTTTCGCAAATTTAAATACCCATGTCAACTCCGACCCGGACCGTGCTGCTGCTCAGGGTGCTTCCTCATCTTCATCATCTTCAGGTGCGACTTTCTTTTCGACTTCATCATCGTCCAGTTCTGGTCATAATCAGAATGCTCCTCCTGTTTTTGGTGCAAATCTTGCTGGTGATGGTGATCATACAGCTTATGTCGATCCTCGACATAATGAGCATGATACTTATAATCCTAATCTTGTCATGAGACCAAATCAAAGTGCCCCTTTTTCTCAGCCTGATAATGTTCCAAATGGTGACATACCTCGACCGGGTTTTCATATCCCAGCCCCTGACCCACCTGAAGATGTTTTTGTTGGCTTCCAACAAATCTCAGATTCTCCTATACCTCAAGTTCATGATGCTGCTCAGTTGGTTAATCCGCGTCAGGTGATTTCTCAACCCTCCTTTTTGGAAAACTCTTTTACCAGCTGTACTGGCTCTCCTGGTTCTCTCTCTTACCATCGTCTGGATGGAGTCTTAGTGTCTGATAACTTTGATTCTGGGATGTCTTCGTCTACCCCTGCTGCTTTCCAATCTCCTGCTGCTGTTTTCCCGTTCTCAAATGTTGATTCTGATAGTGGGTTTGCATCTGACAACCCTTCTTCTCCGTCTTTGTTCTCTCCTGCTTCTGTTGTCGGGTTTTCGAGCTTCCTTAATGATATTTCCAGACTCAGCTCTCGTGGACCATCCTCTGGTTCTTCTTTTTCTGGTTCAGTCTCATGTGAATCCGCCTCCTATTCACCTACTACTCGCAAACGGAAATTTCCTTTCTTTTCTGAAGCAGAAACCTCAAGAGGCTTCATTTCTTCATTCCCAAACAAGAGACTAAAAATTTGCTCTCCCCTTGCAGATTCGCGAAGGGTTTCCAGTCTCACTTCTACGGTTCACTTTGATGATCTTTCACAAAATTGGGTTGTGGCAGGCCCGTGTCTGTCACCAGTAGATCGATGAAGATTTTCTCCTGGAATTGTAGGGGTTTAGGCGCTTCGGACGCCCCTATTATTCCGTATATTAAATGGTCCGTACGCTACTATGATATTTCCTTATTTTTTCTTCAGGAGACTTAGTGCTCCTTAGTAGATAGTGTCTGTAAATCTAGTTCTTTAAACCTGCCGAATTTTTGTGGTACAAATTCGGCGGGTCTTAGTGGTGGCTTGCTTGTACTTTGGGATGATAGATCCGATGTTTCCCCTCTTTTGGTGGATCAAAATTTCATCCTTTGTAAAATTGTAGATCATAATTTGAGCTATGTGTGGTATGCTCTTTTTATGTATGGTGAGTCTTGTACTCAACTAAAAGCAAGTTTTTGGACTGAAATGAAGCAGCTTTGTTCCGTTTACTCTCCGCTTTGTATGATTGGCGACTTCAACCAGATCGAAAAATATTCTGACAAACTTGGTGGATCTTCTACTATTTCTGGCTGGAATGCCTTTTTTGATTGGCGAATTAATACACCTCTTTGTGTACTCCCTTTCTCAGACCCTCAGTTTACTTTCCTTGGGCTAATAAAAGGGATTCCCAAAAACTTATCTTGGAACGTCTTGATCGCGGCTATGCATCACAAGATTGGCTTCTTTCTTATCTAGAAGCACATATCCAAAATCTCAACATCTTCTTGTCGGATCATGCTCCTATTTTACTTGATCTATCTCAGCGTTTAACGAAACCAAAGCGGCCTTACAGAGTGGATATTTGTTGTTTGAATCATTCTGAGATTCAATGTCTAGTTTCTTCTATTTGGCAGCGTTTTTCTACTGTCCTTGTGGCTTCTTCAGTTACAATGAAACTTAGTCTGATCCGCTCTAGTATTCTCAAATGGGTGCTTCTAAATCGTCACCAGTTCATGCTTGATTGGAGTTCCTTTTCACAGAATTTTTTCGCTAGTTCGTCTCGCATTCACGACTCTAAATCTGCCTCAAATTATTTTCGTCATCTTAGTTTTGCTGAGCACGATGTCCATGCCCAGCATTCCTTCTGGAAATAGAGAGCTAAATCTGACTTTAAATTTAATGACGGCCTTCCAACTGCTTATTTTTCAGTAGAGCCAAAGCAAGACAGAAACGGCATCGTATTATATCCTTAAAAGATAATACGGGCTCTTGGACTTCCTCTGAGTTAGATCTTTCTCTTTTAATTATGACTCACTTTCAGAAGTTGTTTACCTCATCCCAGCCAGCATGCTCTTTCTCAGTACTTCAAGATTTACCCATTCCCAAGTTAGATAGTTTTCAGCAAGATTATCTGTCTCAGCCCTTCACCGCAAATGATGTTGAAAAGGCGTTCTTTGATATGCAGCCTAACAAGTCCCCGGGCCCGGATGGTTTTCCACCTATATTCTACCATCTCTTCTGGCACACCATACACGAGGATATTACATCAGCCGTTCTTGTGTTTTTAAACTCTGGTCATCTCCCTCCGGCTTGGAATAATACTCATATCGTTCTTATACCAAAGATTCCTAATCCAGACTGTATCTCCCAGTTTCGTCCTATCAGTCTCTGCAATGTCATTTACCGTGCAGCTTCAAAATGTATTGCTCTCAGGCTCCGCAAGATGATAACTGAAAGTATTATCGGCCAAAATCAAAATGCATTTCTTCCTGGTCGACTTACTAGTGACTCTGGTTTCCTTGCTCATGAGCTTCTTTCTTATATCAATCAACGTCGACGTGGCACCCGTTGTTTTGGTGCGCTCAAGCTTAATATGAACAAAGCATTCGACATAGTATCCTGGCCCTTTCTGTTCCATGTTCTTAAGCTTTTTGATTTTCCAAAAGCTTTCCGAAGGCTTCTTAAATCTTGCGTCAGAACAACATCCTTACAAGTGCTTATTAATGGTTCTCCTTCCGCTCTTATCTTCCTCATTGTGGTTTGCGTCAGGGTGATCCCATTTCACCTTACCTTTTTATTCTATGTATGGAGATCCTTTCTCTTATGGTTATTAAGGCGGAATCACAAAGGTCTATTGAAGGTATTAAACTCTCCAGAAATAGTCCTGCAATTTCCCATCTGCTTTACGCTGATGATGCTCTTCTGTTCTTCCACTTATCTTCGTCCAGTTGCGAGTCTTTAAGGGATATCTTGATTTATTTTGCTAATATATCGGGTCAGATGATTAACCATCAAAAATCGTATATCAAGTTCAGTCCCAACACGCCAGACGATTTCAGAGAGCATGTTACAAATATTTTAAAAGTCCCTTCCAAACAGAATTTCGACCTTTACCTTGGTGCTCCTATTGATCTTGGCAGAAAGAAAACTTCGGCTTTTCAGTTTATTCAGGACAAGATTTCGACTAAAATTCTCTCCTGGGGTGCTGCTAATTTTTCCCAAGCATCTAAGTTGTTGCTCATAAATTCTATTTTGAAGGCGTCTATTGCTAATGTGGCTTCCATCCTTCCGATTCCTCTTCACATTACCACAAAATTAAATTATTTGATCGATCTCTTTTGGTGGAAACAATCAAAAAATAAACGTGCCCAGCATTGGTTAGCTCCGGAGAAATTGCAGCTTCCAAAATCTGAGGGCGGCCTGGGAATCAAAAATGCTCGGCTTTTTAGTCAAGCTATGATCTCAAAATCTTTCTGGAGGTGCCATCATCATCAGCATTCCCTTATTTCTTCTGTCCTTCGTAAAAAATATCCGAAAGATTTTCCTGTCCCGGGAAAGGTTTCAAAGTACTCTGCTGCGTCTTTTGCCTGGAAAGGGGTTGTTAAAAATACCTTTTTGATTCGTGATGGATTTGCTTGGAAATTTGGGAATGGCAAGCTGATCAATATGGAAAATGATGCCTGGATTCTTGGTTCTAAGCCATGTTTTAAGACTCCTTACCAAGCACAGGATTTCAGTTTTGCAGACCTCCTGCTTAATTCGACTCAGTGGAATAAGTTTAATATTTTTAAATTTTTCAAGTCCGTCTCTGCTAGAAAGATTTGTGCTTTAGAACTTCCGCCGGAGCCTACGGATGATTTCATATATTGGAAATATACCGAAGACGGACTGTTTTCCTCTAGTTCGGCATACTCTTTCCTGCTGCATAATTGTATACCCTCTCTTGCTTCTCCTCGTTCTAGTGTTACCCCGGCTTTTCCTTGGTATTTCATATGGCGCCTCCCATGTCAACCGCATATAAAAATTTTTCTTTGGAAATTGGTTCATGGTATCCTGCCTACTGCAGACGTGCTAATTCGAAGAGGTATGTCTGTAAATCCTATATGCTCTTTGTGCCAAAAAAAATTGCGAAACCTTAAGCCATCTTTTCCGCGACTGCGATTTTACACAACATATTTGGGCTGCCAGTCATCTGGGTATTCGATCAAATGTCAGTTCACATATTCCTTTCTGCACCTGGTTTCAAGATTTCCTGAGCTACATCACTTGGTTTTCTTCTGGTGACAACTCCCTTCCTTTGCTTTTTCTTCTCACTTTGTATGCCATTTGGAAGCATCGAAATAACGTGATTTTCAGGGATCGCTGTGTTAGTCCGGCTGAAATTATCTCAGATATTGCTCTCCTTTCAAAGCAACAACATGAGTTCAGTTCTTTTTCTAAGGATCAAGTTCAGTCCTGCTTCTCTGAAGTTACCAGCTTAGTATCTTCGTCTCCGCATTTCATTTCTCACCGCTTTCGACTTGAGGTTTGTTTTTAACGAGCACGCTTCTCTTGGATCTTTCAAAGTTTACCAAATGGTCAGTATCACACACGAAGTGCTACACCGCTTTTGCTCATCCCATCTTCAACTCATCATTATAGCTCTGATTGAGGCAATGAATTTTGCCTCTGCTTTCAGACTCAAAGACGTTCTTTTTCTGATCAGCAGCATACGACTTCTTCGTCTGCTGAATGATTCCAAAAAGACTTGTGTTCCTATCGCTTTATCTAGTAGCATTAGCCGTATTAAGTCTTTCCTTTCTTGTAATTCTACTTGGTATTGTAATGGTTATGTGTAAGTACTCTTTTCTCTTTTATAATAAATAGTACACATTTGTAAAAAAAAAAACGTAATACAATACACATTCTTCCAAACAATTGAATCAGATAAACAAAGGCAAAATAAGAATAAAAATAAAAAATATATAAAAGGGGGAATTTAGTACTACCTTTGAGCAAACTGATGAATCTTAATGTGTTTTTGAGAGATTAAACGACGTCAGATCTTTAAATCAAGTCTCTACGTTCTTCTCAACCCCAGAAATTATGAGGCCTCCGACAATTAGGCTACGCGCCGGCAACAAATCTTCAACTTCGAATGATTTCCGGCGAGTTTTGTGATTAGGACTTTTGATCGGGTGGAGAAGTGGTGTTTTGGAGAGTGGAGTAGCACCGTATGTTTTGGGGCTTTTTTTAGTTTAGATAGAAGTTAGAGGAGGTGTGTTCATTGGATTTGTATCGTGAAGATGTCAGTGTTCCTCTTTTGCATTTTTTTTAATATCAGAAGGTTCAATCTCAGCCTTCTATTTCCTCTTGTTTAATGGCTGAGATTTGTGAGCACACAAACTCATAACTCACCGTAAGAACCAAACTCATGAGATCCCGTCTCTCTCTCTCTCTCTGTCTCTCTCTCTCTCTCTCTCTCTATCTATATGTATATATATATATATATATATATATATATATATATATATATATATATATATATATATATATATATATATATATATATATGTATATATATATGTATATATGTATATATATATGTATATATGTATATATATATATATATATATATGTATATATGTATATATATATGTATATATATATGTATATATGTATATATGTATATATATATATATATATGTATATATATATATATATATGTATATATATATATATATATATGTATATATATATATATATATATATATATATATATATATATATATATATATATAGTAATAAGATCAACTAAGTCCATGTCTTACATGTGGGTCCATGAGTTCTATTGTCATCCCTTAGATCATATTATTGAATGGCTTAGATTAAAAGTAAAAAGCAACTAATAATATTATTCTAATGGCTAAAATAATTACCTCTCTCCTCCAACCACTCATAGGGTATTAGCATGCATGCAGGTTGTCAATCAAAACATCACACACATGTCCTACTAACTTCCTCCCATTTATCATCTCTCTATTATTCAAAATTAATTTTCCCCCAAAACATTTCCCCCAAATTAAACCCCATTAATTTCAACTGCTAAAGAACGAAACTGCTCTCAAAATCCCCCAATTTTATCGCTTTTTTGTTACCTTATTATCGTTTTTTTCTCCATCTTCTTTTCTCACTTGCAAGCTGCCACTTTGCTGCCATTTTCGTCCATTCAGATCACTTCAGAAGGTAATTTTTTTTGGGTTTTTATACTTTTATGATTTTTTTTTGGGTTTTTAGAGTTTTATGATTTGTTCTCTTCTTTTATTTAGACGTTTTTTATAATTTATTGGACATTGTTATGTAATTGCACTGTATTTGATCACTGTATTTTGTCACCATTGTTGCCGTACTGTTCTATTTGATCACTGTTTTTGCTTTCTTCATTTTGATTACCCAGTTATTTTTAGCACATTTAGGACATTTAGGACGTTTATTTTTTATCACTGTATTTTGTCAACAAACGTTTTTAGCACATATGTTCATATTCATTAAGATTACGCAGAGTTTTTTTGAAAAATCTCACTTTTGTTGATTACAATTACTCTTTCTCTGTTAAAATCCAGTTTTTTTTTTTTTTTGAGAAATCCCACTTTTGATTACCTTTTTGTTAGAATTTCACTTTTGTTGCTAAATTAACACTTTATGCTGCTACAAATACATTTTTTTTGCTAAAATTACACTGTTGCCTGTTAGAATAACACTTTTTGCTGTTAGAATTACACTTTTGTGTGCTACAATTTCACTTGTTTTTGTTAAAATTACACTTTTGTCTTTTAAAATAACATTTTATTTTGTTAGAATTACACTTTTGTTGCTAAAATAACACTTTATGCTGCTACAATTTCACCTTCTTTCGCTAAAATTACACTGTTGCCTGTTAAAATAACACTTTATTTTGGTAGAATTACACTTTTGTCTGCTACAATTACACTTTTTTTTGTTAAAATTACACTTTTGTCTTTTAAAATAACATTTGATTTTGTTAGAATTATACTTTTGTTGCTAAAATAACACTTTATGCTTCTACAATTTCACCTTCTTTTGCTAAAATTCCACTGTTGCCTGATAAAATAACACTTTATTTTGTTAGAATTACACTTTTGTCTGCTACAATTACACTTTTTTTTTGTTAAAATTACACTTTTGTCTTTTAAAATAACATTTGATTTTGTTATTATTACACTTTTATTGCTAAAATAACACTTTATGCAGCTACAATTACACTTTTTTTTTTGCTAAAATTTCACTGTCGCCTGTTAAAATTACACTTTATATTGTTAGAATTACACTTTTGTCTGCTAAAATTACACTTTTTTTTGTTAAAATTACACTTTTGTCTGTTAAACTAACATTTTATTTTGTTAGAATTATACTTTTGTCTGCTAAAATTACACTTCATATTGTTAGAATTACACTTGTGTCTGCTAAAAATTTCACTTTATGCTGCTACAATTACACTTTTTTTTGTTAGAATTTTTCTTTTGTCTGCTATAATTAATTTTTTGTCATGTTAACAGATGTCAGATGGAAATGAGGCTAAATCAAGCAAGACCAAAAAAGCAAAGGTGCCTGTCAAGTTGAAGAAGCAGCTTGTTCAGCAGGTTGAAAAACTTCAAATTACTGTTATTTGTATTTTGTGTGGTGTAAGGTCTATATGTCACGTTTTTAATTACTGTTACTTGTTTTTTCAGCAGATGTCAGATCACGTTGAGGCCAAGCCAGCCAAGAACAAAATAGCAAAGGTGGCTGTCAAGTGTCGGCCGAAGGAGTTTGTTGAGCTCATTGAAAAGCTTAATGATGCCCAACGAGATGCGGTACGGAGGATCGGTTTTGGTGGTATTTTGGAGCTTAAGCTCAAAACATATCCAATGGGTTATGTTAAAGATTTTCTCAAAGCATTCAGTGACGAATCCTATATTTTTCGGGCAGCTAAAGATAAGGAGTTCATGGTCACCAAGCATGACGTGTATGACTGTTTTATGTTACCACTTGGTCCTAAAACAGTTGATCTAGTACCTACGGGCCGCCAAAAGGATTCTCAAGCGCCAGAGAACAAGCAATTGAAAGATAAATGGCGAAAAGCGTACAACATAAAAGGGGTTAACGAAGGCATTAATTTAGGAATTGTCTTCCAAGATATTTAAAAAAAAAAATACAAAAAAGGAGGCCCTCAATTCCGGAGGCTGTTTGTTCTGCTCGCCATGTCATCATTCCTAACTCCAACGTCATACAGCGGGGTTGACTTCAAGCTTTTGAGAGCTGTTGAAGATGTGGACTCGATTACGATACGATTCTTTGTACTTATGTCTTTGGAACATTTGGTGAAGGTCATGCGCGACTACTAGTGAAAATAAACAGACCTTGCTGGGGTGTATCCCCTTCTTAATGATTACGTACTTTCAAAGTTTTGATTTTCGTGGTACGAGTTGTCGCCACAGCCTGCCTCTCATTAAGCACTGGGACCGGCAGACGCTTTCTGACAGACTATATGGTAAGCTTGACAAGAACCGTTTGGGTCGGCAAACTTGGTCCTCGGTTAAGTATCCTCGGTGCCTTCAAAAGGAACTGTTAAGCATTGGCGGGGTTCCTAATGACAGCCAAGTGTTGGCCATTGGAAATGTGGTTAGTGACGCGGCATTACAAGTGACTTCAACTTCAGACAGGAAGAAGTTCATCGAGATTGAACTCCCGTCTGGTGTTGATGATGACGAGGAGTTGAAAGCTCGGGCTGTAGATGTAAGTGTTATTTGTTGATTTGGCAAGGCTAATTTAAATGTTTTAAAGTTACTCTTTCTTTCACTACAATTACACTACAATTGTAATTGCGATATTAATCAGTAATTGCTTAATTTACAAGGTTGTCAGTTAAAATTATACTTTTTAAAGTTAAAATTATACTTTTGTATGTTACAATTACACTTTTATCCGTTAAAATTATACTTTTTAAAGTTAAAATTATACTTTTGTAGCTTACAATTACACTTTAGTCCGTTAGAATTATACTTTTTGCCCTTAGAATTACACTTGTCAAAGTTAAAATTATACTTTTGAATGAACACTTTTGACTGAACACTTGTCCAATTATCTGTATTTTAATGTAGGATGTGCATGAGCTTTACTTGAAGATGCAAAGGAATGCTACTGTCTTCTATTCATGGTATACAGATGCAGCCATGACGCTCAAAAGGTTAACAGGAGGTCTGAACTATTCTAGTGACCCTGTCGCTACACAATGCACGCAATCATTCTTTCAAAGCCAAAGGATGAAGGATTATGTTGTGGAAATGCAGGAGATAGCTGAACGAATAAATCATTCCGTGAAATCAGCGCCTGTGCTGCAACAAAGTCCAGGTGATCAGTATCAGAATGATGAGGTAGATGACGAGGGATACGAGCAGCAGGTTGGTGATGATGATGAAGAGGAGGACAATGGTGATGAGGACGAGGGAGAGAACGAGGATGGTGATGATGTTGAGGATGAGGAGGATGGTGATGATATGGAGGATGATGGATACGATAATGAGAAAGAGGTGACTGTAGATGTTGGTACAGACCTCGATGGCACGGTGGCCGCCTCAATTGTTTTGGATGAAGTAGCCAGTGAGAAAGAACGGGAGGTGTCTACACAACAGATAATGGAGGCCGTTCAATTTTACAGCACGACTGAATTTAAGGACGCTGCTAACAGAGACGATTACAGTAAGGACACCAACGTGGACGTTGGTAGTACTCGTGAGATTTCCGTTATTTACAAAAGGAGGAAGGTAGTTGGGAAGGAGGTGGCTGTTGACGAACCACCTAAATTTGACCGGGAAGTTCTCGAAGAGTATTATTCAAAAGAAGAGGTTGATGAGGCTGAGAAGAAGTTCTATGCGAATGCTGCTGCTGTAAAGGAACAAGAGCAGACTATGGATATGGGGGTGCCTGTGGCCGGGGAACCTCAGATAGCTGACAATAAAAATGAGGAGGATGGGCCCACCGACCCTGATCCACCTGTCACTCAATTCCTATTTTCGTCTACGGAGATTATTAAAGCAGAGCGCCGAGCAGAAATGCCGGCCAGAGAAGACCAAGGAATTGGAGAGGTAACATAATCGGTAAAAGTGGCCTCTGACGCTACGAGAACGGTTGTGCATGTGAGTGAAGTTCTGAATGCCAAGACGGACAAGGATGATGAAAAGATTGGGAAGGGTAATGCCGAGCTTGGTCTCCAATGTTCAAGTACAACAGTGGTTACTGCAACATTAGACGATGCTGTACAGGTGGATTCTAAATCTTTGGAATTTAGTGGGCCTGATGCTGGGGAGTCTGATAAGGTGGATAATGCTTTGGTGGAAGTTCAGAACATAGAAGTTGCCCTCCCTGCCAATCAGTTCCTATTCTCGACTGCTGAGATATGTGATGCAGAGCGCGCAGCCGAACAACATTATGAAGAGGGTGCCGGAAACGGCGGATGCGCAACGACTGATGAGCGGTTGTTAAAGGGTAACGAGCTGCCGGAATATGTATTTGTGTTGCAGGCAAAGGAATTTATGGACGTAGAATGGACAAGTACTGTATATTCTACTCGGACGTAAACGCGCTGTTCCAGGAGCACCCAATATCTGTGCATGCTGAAAATCAGTCGGGGTGGAATAATGATGAGCCAAATTTGGAAACAAGTCCTCAAACAGTGGTAGAGAAGGTGGTGGATGGGGCTGCACTGACGGATCACGGAGGTAATCCATTGACCTTCAGAGTTTAGAAGTGACATGGATGAAGTTATTTTGTTAGAATTACATTTTTGCCTGCTAAAATTACACTTTTTTAAGTTACAATAACACTTTTTTTTCGTAGAATTACACCTTTGTCTGCTGCAATTAGACAATTTTTAGTTAAAATAACACTTTATTTAGTTAGAATTACATTTTTCTCTGCTAAAATTACACTTTTTTAAGTTAAAATTATACTTTTGTAGCTTACAATTACACTTTTGTCTGCTAGAATTACACTATTTTTAGTTAAAATTACACTTTTTTGTGATAAAATAACACTTTATTTTGTTTGAATTATAATTTTGTCTACTAAATTTTATTTTTTTCTCTGCCACCGCTACACTTACTTTCTGATGATGAAATAACACTATTTTATTACAGATGCGGCAGTGGAGGATGATGCCGTGAAGTCTTCGGAAGGGACTATCGAGCACAGAGAGGTAACAGTTGACGTAGTACCAGAGGTAGAGAACGCCGACATTCCTATCCCGGTACTGTACGTCCCTCACAGTGATCTGAGCTACCATCCTTTTTTACTGCACTCGATTGAGCCCTTACCGTGCATGGATCACGTCCTTGAGAACCTTGGGTGTTCTATTGATTGTGGGGCACCTAATCCTGAATTGTGCTTTGCGACGAGAAACCTAACATTCAGCTAGGAGCTCCTAGTGCCAATGTTTAGTGACAGGAAATACTTGATTGACTATGCGTTCAATCAGTCAGACGCGTTTTCCGAGTTGTAAGTGTATAATTTTTTACAAGAGGCCCTTAACATTCCTAATTATATATATATATATTTGTTGTCTAAGTAATTTTTGTTGTTGTAGTGAACGATTGGTCCAATTCAGCGAGTTTTATTTCATTACCCGAGAAGATATTGCAACTTTGAACCCTCGGGAGCAAATCATGACAAGTGTTATTGATGGTTGGTGCTTGCTACTCAACCACATCATGAAACCTTCGGACATATCCCGTTGTTTCTTTGGCCTAAGTCACACTGTAAGTTAAAATGTTACCTTTGTGTGTTAAAATTACACATTTGTCCGTTAGAATTATACTTTTTAAAGTTAAAATGTTTCTTTTGTATGTTAAAATTGCACATTTGTCCGTTAAAATGATGCTTTTGGCCGTTAGAATTACACTTTTTATTGTTTAAATTATACTTTTAACATTACCCTTCTGTGTTAACAGTACATTTTTTTTGGTTAAAGTTTCACTTTATTTTTATAAAATAGCTCTTTTAATTATCTGATCACGCATTTAACACTTTTCAAATTAAAGGACCCCGCAAGGTCTATTTGGAACGCTCAAAAGCTTGGGAAAGTATTGAACAAAGACGAAGACATTTTTGGTGGCTGGGATGCCTGGGCTGAAACCTGTCGTGCACCATTCCAGCTTGACACGGACATGGTAGGTAACAAAACATGTAATCTTTTAGCATGGTTTTTAAGGTTTCCTTTTTCTGATCTTTTTTTTTTTTTTTTTTTTGCAAAAAATTATCATTTCATTTCATTAAGAAAGAAATTACAATGAGTTTTTGCAAAGCTATCCACTAGAGAAAAACACCTATACAATGTTAATTACACAATCTCTCCTCTATGAGGCTACATTGGGGATGATGCTTCCACATAAGCAGACGGACAATGACAAAAAACTTGATTCTCCTTACAAGCCCAAGTACAGTATGAGAGTGTCCCTGAAAGATTCTGGCATTTCGTTCAGTCCAAATTTGATGAACAGAGGTAGTAAAAGACACATCAAACCAAGCTATCTGCCAGTCCCTAGCTCCTTTGAGAGGAAAGATCAGCTCATCATGAAGGGAGAGACCCAACCTCAGGTGACCCATCCATGCTAGAACCTGATGCCAAACTGAAGCAGAATAAGAGCATCTGAAGAACAGATGATCATGAGACTCCTCATCATGTTCACAAAGGGAGCATCTGTTGACAAAATGCATACCCCTAATCTTGAAGTTATCAATAGTAGCTAGTTGATTCTGAACAGCTATAGAACAAACAATTCTGTGTCCAGGAATAATTTGAGAATGCAAGAGACCTTTGGTCGAAGAACCAGCAATGGGAGCATTCCTGAAAAAACCATAAACCTGCTGTAAATTTAACTTTGAACCAGACATCCAACTGTGAAGGAGATGCTGAGCTGCAGAGATAGAACCAGAGAGCTCCACCAATCTGTCTCTAGAAGCTACAATACTCTTGAAACTGGATGGAAAATGAGCTTTGGAAGTAATATGCCAAATGTCCTCATGCTTAAGAATATAAGACTGAACCCATCTACTCAATAAACCCTGATCAGAAGCAGAAATAGAATAGATCCATTTGATCAAGAGAGAATAATTCCAGGCTTCTAAGTCTTTAATGTTAAAGCCTCCAGAAGACCAAGGAGAAGAAATATGGTGCCAACTTTTAAAGACCATTCTTCTGGATCCCACTGGTATACCCCAAAAGAAATCCTTACAAAGTTTATTTATATGGGAAATCACGGTTTTAGGTAAAAGAACAGTAGAACAGCAAAAGTTCTCAAGCCCAAAAACAATAGAGTTGATGAGCTGCAATTTACCAGCATAGGATAAGAAACAGTTAGACCAGTGAGCCACAACTTGCTAATTTTGATGATGATAGTATCAAACATGTCACTGGTAAGTCTGGAAGTGTGCAAGGGGAGACCTTAATATCTGAAAGGGAAATCTCCCTCAGAAAATCCAGTAGAACTAAGAATAAGCTCTTTGACTGGTTCAGAAACCCCTCCAAAATATATGCTAGTCTTCTCATTGTTAGCATGTAAACCAGAAAGAAGAGCAAACTTATGAAGAGAATCAGTAACAGCAGAGACAGAAGGAACATCTCATCTAATGAAAATCATTAGATCATCAGCAAAGATAAGATGGGTAAGCTTGATCTTGCTGCACTTAGGATGATAAGAAACCTGAGGTTGGTCACAAACTCTTCTGAGATAACGAGAGAGAATTTCCATACCAAGGACAAAAAGATAAGGAGACAAGGGATCACCTTGTCTAATACCACTCCTACCTTGAAAGAAACCAGTAAGCTCACCATTGATCTTCAGAGAAAACCAGAGACTAGAAATACACCCCATGATCCAACCTCTAAACTTTAGAGGAAAACCCAAGAGCAGCAAAGTATTAGAGATAAAGGACCAGTGCAAAGAGTCAAAAGCTTTTCTAATATCAACTTTAATCAAACAACGAGGAGAAACATTGTTCCTGCTATAACCTTTGAGTAATGCTTGGGAAAGCATTATGTTTTCAAAGATGTTCCTATTAGTAACAAAAGCAGCTTGCTCATTACCAACAAGAGAGGGGAGGACCTTCTGAATCCTGTTAGCAAGGATCTTGCTGATGATTTTATAAAACACAGTACAACAAGAAATGGGTCTGTAATCCATAACAGTACTAGGGACATCCTTCTTAGGGATAAGGGAAAGGATAGTAGAATTGGCTTGCTTAGGCATAAAGCTAGTTTTGAAAAAGCTATGAACTGCTTTACACAAATCCAATCCCACAATGGCCCAAGCAGATTTGAAAAAACCAGCAGAAAATCCATCCATACCTGGACTGCTATTGCCATCCATACTAAAGACTGCATCCTTAACTTCTTTTAAAGAAATGGGAGCATCAAGGGCAGTGCTATCAGTGGGGGAAATGGAAGCACCTTCAGCTAAGACAGCATCAGTAAGAGGTTGAACAGGTGAATCATGTCCCAATAAACTCAAATAGTATTCCTGGAAACTCAAAAAGTATTCCTTTTTCTGATCTTAGCGACACACGATGCAGATCTTTCTGCCCGTGTTATCTGGTGACGGTAATCACTACAGCTGCGTGTGCATCAACTTTCTCACCGAGTAGATTGACTACCTCGACAACCGCAAATACGATGACCCATTAGAAACGCTCCCTTACGGAGGGATAGCGCGGATTTCGGTAAGTGTCCGATATCCAAAATTCAACCAATTTATATGGGTCGTACTACGTTAATACACTAACGCGTATTCATGTTCAGGCAAATATAATAGGGAAGTATTTGGTGTCTAAAGGGCTGTCTAAGGGGGCAAAGGTCAGCGGGTTTAAGATCGTGAACATTGAGTTCAGCTGGCAAGCTCAAGGGTATTCGAGAAATGACTGTGGTGTTTTCATGATGCTACATATGATGTTCTACCGCGGAAGCCCTTTTCAATGTGAACTCGGGAAAGAGGATGCTATGAGTTTGTACCGTGTTGAGATTGCTGCAACACTCGTCCTCTGTGACATTAACAGTATCGGAGAAGACATCTTGATGCGGGTTGGTTATTTCAAAGCAACTGCTGGACATCCGTTGACAAGAAAGTTGAATGCTGTTAAGAGGAAAACAGATGGTGACATAGGGCCGGAATCCACAAAACGTGATCGCGTAAGTGAATCTGAAGAGCCCGTTATGGAGGCGACGCCTGTTACCATGCGCATTCCATCTGGTAAAGCGCTATCCTCTGTTAAGAGCCATCCTCGTGGAAAAGGGGACGGGTTGGACTTCTCTCTCGACTGTGGGAGAGGTGGTCTCAATACAAATGTGGTGTCGAAAATGCTCCAGAGCAACCAAGCGTTAATCAAGGATATTAAACAGAGGAGGAAGTATGTTGCCGACTATTGCTTGTTAGATGACCACAATTATGATGAACGGTCGGTTAATCTGCTTTAACTAACGACTTCTTTAATCAAGGATACTTAGATTATTTTTCACATTTATTCTACTTTAATTAACGACTTCTTTAATATTACGGAGTGCAGTGAACAGCTGGTCTGGTACACCCGTCACGCAATGCTTCGGAGAGCTGACATTATGTCCTTGGTGCCTGAAAACCTTATGTCGTTGAATGTCATCGAGTTCTGGTCGATTTTGATGAACCATTTAGAGAAGGAGGAATATGGCGACCAAATGAGGATGTCCTTCTTTGGTATACGTCACATGGTAATTCCATTAACCATTGCATAATATTTATGCCCACTTCTATTACACCTTTGTTACTTAGAATGACACTTTTCTAAATTACAGTTATATTATGTGAATGTTTCACTTTAGTTCTTTTAATCAATAAAAGTGTCATTCTAACCGTCTGAAGTGTAATTTTAAGGGACAATAGTGTAATTTTAGGTGACAAAGTAACCACATTAATCATGTTCACTATTGCCTTTTAAAGGATATACTGTTGGGATTGCTTGGGACGTTTGAACAACCAGGCACATAATCGACAAAGAACTATGACAACCTGTACCGACTCAGGGACACCTTCATCGTCGACAGTGAGCAAACCGTTAACTTGAAAACAGACTTGCTATTTGTCCCGTTCTACATTGACGACCATTCCGCATGCGTATGTGTCAATCACAAATCAAATACAGTCGACTTGCTGGACAGGCAAAGGTATTCTGATTCGAAAAAGTCGCAGTTTGGAAAAGCAGCGCATTTAATTGTAAGTTATTGTCCATCCCTTTCTTCTGAATGCTATCTTTTTTGTTCAATCAGTTTTTTTGAGGTCATTATATACATTTGCAGGCTAGCGCAGTGAGTGATTATTTAGAATCACGGGATAAGGAAAAGAAGAACACTAGGGCACGGGAAATTCCTAATTATGTGTTGCGCCAGATACCATTCAGCGGGATGTCACCTACTCTCAACCAACCGTAGTCGGTCCGTTTCACCATGATGGCTATGCTCTTATACGAGTGTCTTCCTTTTCAGCATGAAGACCTCGAGAAGAAGAAATCAAGGCGCTATTTGGTGATCCAGCTGATAGCTACCCTCGTTCTAGCAGACATGAACGTTTTGCGCGAAGGTGTGCTCGAGAAGGTCAAAGCTTTTGTTAGCACGAAGGACAAACTGTGGAAGGTATTAAAATAGAAGCGTAGACTGCCCCGTGCCAATGTGAAAAAATAACAGCCTTAATTTAGTAGTTAAGTTTTTGTGGGAATATTGCCTTGGCTATGTAAACACTTGTTTCATACTTTTTATTATTTGCAGATGTTAGCAACCTTAATTTAGACAGTTAGTTTTTGTGTAAACAATCTTTCAACATTCTATAAGACAAGTGTTGGTATAAAAGAATGCCTTTCCTCTAAAACAATCTTTCAACATTCTATAAAAGAATGTCTTTCCTCTCAAGCACGATGCAGCTACAAGTGGCTTTTAATGTATCTAGTTCAACAATATAAAGTAATATGTTAGTTAAATCAGTCAGAAGAAAGTGTAACTGTAATACACAAAAGTGTAATTCTAACCGTCAGAAGTGTAATTCTAACCGGCCATAGCAGTGACAGATAGACCTTACATTACACAAAATATAAATGTAATTTTAAAAGGCAAAAGTGTCATTTTATGTGTTTTATTTATGAAAATATAGTTATGTTGTTAAAAGATGGTGCAATAATATTTATGTTGTTTTACCTAACTATGTTATAAGGTTTTACTATAGATGAAGTGTAACTGAAATTGCATATTCTGTAATTATAATGAGTTTAAGTGTAATTCTGATCATAACAATCCTACCCTAAGCAGATATGAGGCCATTGCAATTTTATTCCCTAGATATGTGTAATTGTAAGAACATAATTTGTCATAATAGTCAAGAGTGAAAAATTCAACGTTCTGGTGTTCCACATTATAACTGTTTCGTCCAACAAAAAATACTTCAACAAAATACATTGTAATACCAATGGCGACCAGTTGCCTTCCTGGCAGTTTGATGTCTAAACATAATATGAAACATCATGTTGTACCTCGTATTTTATGTAGACAACCTCAAAAAATGCACTACTTATTAGGTATTATATTGATTATTCTAAGATGCCTTCTTCTTCGTCTTCTTCTTCTTCTTCTTCTCCTTCTTCTTCTTCTTCTTCTTCTTCTTCCGACGATCTGACGATTACGACAATGGTGGATGCTCTGCGAATGGGTTAGGGCAGTTCCTTTTGTCATGGTTAGCTAATCGCTTGCAATTTTTACACATACGTTTTGGCTTCCTTGCCAAAGCAACTGCTTTTTCCTTCATCGACAATATTCTCTTTCCGCTTCCCTTGTTCTTGAACTTCTTGGGCGGCAAAATGGTTATCTCCTGACTAGGAGAACATCCAAGAATTTTCTCCAACTGTTGTTGTTTATTCAATGGTGATCCTAATGGTGAAAGTTTCTCCTTAAACTGTCTAATTATACTAGAAAAGTTGTCGACATCATTCTTCAATTTGCCCATGAGCATACCAACTGTCTGATGAATCTCCGACCACATTACCGACATCGCAATATGTTTTCCATCTATTATATCAATGTCCTCAGTTGCTTCACCATTACAATCGAACATTTTAGACAACCTTTCATCTTTACATCATCTTTAAACAACACATTGTTCTGGAATAATTTTCACTCCGTTTGATGAGTAAATCCATATGACATGCCGGCAAATAATGCCTTTCCTCTCAAGCATTCTGCAGCTACAAGTGGCTTTCAATGTATCTAGTTCAACAATATAGAGTAATATGTTAGTTAAATCAGTCAGAAGAAAGTGTGACTGTAATACACAAAAGTGTAATTTTAATCAATAAAAGTGTGATTTTAACGAATAAAAGTATAACTTTAACAACCCAAAGTATAATTTTAACAACCTAATTTGTAATTTTAACAACCCAAAGTGTAATTTTAATGAACAAAAGTGTAATTTTAACGGATTAAAGATTAACTTTAGCAACCCAAAGTATTATTTTAACAACCCAAAGTATAATTCTAACAACCCTAAGTGTAATTTTAATCAACAAAAGTATAATTTTAACAGATAAAAGTATAATTTTAACAAACAAATGCTACAGCATGATACCTGGGCAGTATGTGACCTCATAATTTCTGTCCCTGTTTGCATCTCTTACAGTGGTCACCTCTAAAGAGCCACACTCAGTGAATCCTCTGCTTTTACAAGTACCGATTGAGCACTTGGCCTCTTCTTCAAGTTCCTCGAATACTTTATGACTGTACACTTGAGCCCCGTGCACTTCGATAGCTAGATGCGTTGATATTACAGGGAAAGTGTGTCTGTTACAGTTGTCAATCTGTTTCTCTGTGTGTCTTTGCTGGTCCATCGCGCTGTCAAAACGCATCGAAAACTTAACTAATGTTCCTGACCTACTCTCAAATCTCTTAAAAAAACTATTTTCGCTCTCTGATCTTTGGGTTGTCCTCATAACATCCCCCATATCTAGGTCCCTACAATGAGCCATAACCCACTGCTTCCTTTTAGTGTACATTTCTTGGAACCAGTCAATGTTATTAACATTGTGTTCCCTGCCAATTTCTTCCCATTTTGCATCGAACTCTGCCGATTTAATGTCTTCATCCCATATTATGGCATTCAATTTCTTTAGAAACACTGAATAATCATCTCTCGCCATTCCATACTTGCTTGGCACCTTGTTCATGATATGCCACATACAATAGCGGTGGCGCGCTGTCTTGAACACCAATGGCACCGCTTTAAGAATACCAGAATCCTGATCGGTGATAATGTACATAGGCTCTTTGCCACCCATCGCAGCCAGAAAACGGGTGAAACCCCATTTAAACGAGTCTGCATCTTCATGAGCAACAAGCGCTCCACAGAAAGTGACTGATTGTTTATGATTATCAACCCCGGTGAAAGGTGTGAAGGACATGTCATACTTATTGGTGGAATACGTCGGATCGAACGACACTGCATCCCAAAAAACTGAGTAGTTCCTTCTAGCGATCCCGTCGGCCCATATAGCTTTACTAAGGCTACCGTCGGTATCAACATCATAGTCAAAGAAGAACCCTGGTCTATTAACAGCCAATTCCTTAAAGTGGTCCACGAACATCTGATCGTCCCGTTCATGAATGTAGCATTTCACATCTCTGTGAAAGTTCTTAAAATCATTCAAACTAGCTCCGATGTTTTCAAACCCATTAACATGTTCCTTCAAAATTTTGTAAGTCTTCGTAGCTCCTATCTTCAGCTGTTGATTATTGACAATCTTTTAGATGTACGTTTTTTAATCAACAAAAACATAATTAAAACATATACAAATGTATAAGTTCAAAAAAAGAAAAGTGTTGTTTTAACAAGAAAAAATGTAATTGTAGACACAAAAAGTGTAATTTTAGTTGACAAAAGTGTAATTCTAACAAAATAAAGTGAAATTATAACATAAACAAGTGTAATTTTAATCAAGAAAAGTGTAATTTTAATCAACTCACCCTTGAATTAATATATAGGCAGGATCTCGTGAGTTTAGTTCTTATTGTGAGTTTGTCCTCACAAATCTCAGCCATTGAATAAGGGTATATAGATGGCTGTGATTAAAATCTCAAAATTAAATAAGAGGACGCTCCTATGTCCACAAAGCTAGCGTAAAAACCAAATCAAAACCAGCGTCAAAAACCAAATTAAACCCAACATTCTCGCCATTGCTAAAGCCGGAGCTCCATCATCAACCTCGTCGGCGATCAAGCTCAAGCTCACCGTCGTTCCTTTTTCTTATCTTCACCTTTATCGTTCCCGGTTTACCTTAATTAATCTCGTCGCCGGGTACTAGCCGAACCACCACAATTAGAGTCATCACAATTAGAGTCATCTTCGACCGAAATGGAATCTATCGGAGTCAAAATCTTGCAACAATGTCATTAGTGTGGTTAGTTTTTTGATTTTCTTCTTCGTTTTGCATAAATCTATGGTTTAAATCACAATTGTTTTTAAAAAAAAATGTATTGTTGTCAAGGAGGCGCGACGGCGTGGTGATGAAAACCCGGAACCAGGACGAGGTGACTGGCCTGAGCTCAAACCAATGTTGATGCCGAAACAATGTAATGCGGGAGTTATGGTCTATTGATAAGGTTATTCACGGTTCTTGTTATCGATGTGGGAGCAAGTGAGTAGGCTGGTTGTTGCAAGAGGTGCTGCTCGTATCCGGGTAACAATATTAGGTCTGGTGAGGTACGAATCTGACCGGAATCAATCTGAATTGCCAGCAGTGCGAGATGCATGTGGTGTAGGCAATTCAAGGCTGCTGATGGGTGAATCTGTAATACTCTCTATTTAATAATTATAAAATAATAATATTTTATTTATACGAGTTATGTTGATACGAGATAATAATAATAATGATGATGATGATGTTGATGATGAACAACAACAACAACAACAACAACAACAACAACAACAACAACAACAACAACAACAACAGAAGAAAAGGGAGATCGTCTTTTGTCCCTCCGCCTTGAGTTCGTAAGGTAAGACCGTCTTATGCTAGATTTTATATTATTTAATTATACCATTGACCCGCCTTGACCCCGACTCACCTTTGGCCATGGTTGACCGCTGTTGACCGTCACATTTAGGGTTTGACCGAGCTTTTTAAAAGGGATTTAAGGGGTTTTGGTGACTCGGGTAGGGCTTCGGTATGGTTCTGGGCGGATCTAGGTTGAGGGAAGAGAAGGGAGTAGAGTGGTGGTTATGGGTGGTCGTGAGGGTGGCGATTTAAGAGGGAGAAAGGAGGGAGTCGGGTTTTTTGTTGTTGTTGTATGCGGTTGTTGTTGCTGTTGTCATCACGGTTGCTGGTGGTGGCTGCCGGCATGGTGTCTACCGTTGGACCCACCATGGTCAGGGCGGCGCATTGGTGGTGGTGGCGGCCAGGGTGGTGGGGGTTTGTGTGTGTGTGTGTGTCGGGTGTGGTTGTTAAGGGTGGGGTTGTTGGTGTCGGTTGTGGTTGGTGGTGGCCGTGGGCTATTGCCGCTGGCCATGGCCACCGTGGCTAGTGGTGGTGGTCCATGGTGCCAGTGGGAGTGGTGGTGGTTGAGTGAGTCGGGTTTCGGGTAAATGTATAAGACGGGTTTAATTAGTTGTGTACGTATTCGTATACGTATTAGATTAGTATGTTTGTACGTATTCGTATACGTATTAGATTAGTATATTTATACGTATTTATATTATTATCGTATTTTGGGAAATGGGTTTTGTGAGACGGTTTTACAAGACGGACCTAGCTTGTGTGACGGATTGCTTATGCGGATTTGCTGTGCGGTAGGTTTATCCTACTCAGTTTCATTGTCGTATTTATTTATAAAATGAGTTTTTTATCATTCATTTGCATTGAGTGAGTCTGTAATTGGCATGTTATATGGTATATCGTATTTCTTGTGTTGTCTTGTACGTCGGAGGACATGGTGGTATGATTGATTACTTGTTTTGGAGACGTAAGACGGTTGGGAGACCGTCTTGCGCTTAAGTCGCCTCTTGGAGCTTCCTACCCCAAGACGGATGTTTACATTAATGGCTTAAGTTATAGAGGGACTCGTGTGGTTGAGACACGACGTCTGGCAGGGGATCCGGTTGGCTTCCGGACCCGGTACCTGTTTGTTGTTATCGGTATGTTTGGGTGTGTCCCGGTACCAGTGTGGTTGTCGGTATGTCTGGGCGTGTCCCGGTACCCGTGTGGTTGTCGGTATGTCTGGGCGTGTCCCGGTATCGTGGTGGTGGTTGTTGATGGTGGTTCAATCATATCATGGTCTTGTTGTATGCTCACACACTCGAGTCGTGTCACACTTTATTTATTTAATGAAACTGACGTTTGTGTGTCTGTGTCATTGTCACCTATCTCTTTTAGGGTGGCTTGTGTCGATCCATATGATATCCTTTGGTCATATGGGAAGCAGGTTAAGTACATGTTGTTTGGATAGTAAGCGGGAGACAGGACGAGCTTGATGACTCACGAGACGAGTTTAGTTGGCTAGAAGGGTATATGTGTCATTAGTTGTACCTTTGTTTGTTTGTTTGTTTGTTTATTTGTTTGTTTGTTTGTTTGTTTGTTTGTTTGCGTTTCATGTAATTCATTAAACATTACATTAATAAAATGTTCTTTGATTGGAATTTTGAAACCCTACCTCGGAAACCGAGATGGTAACGCTCCAAGTATCTTGGCGGATAGTTGGGGTGTTACAAAGTGGTATCAGAGCGACGATTTTGGAACCTAAAACCAATGAACCAAAAATGAATTTAGGAGAGTATAAGTAAATGAACCCGACGTGAGTACAATAGGAGATAGGTTTTGGATGAGTAGGCGCCCTCATGCCAAAGCTAGTGCCTATCATCTCCGTTGGACACTACGTGGGTGGTTAGGAGTATGGGAAACGTTATGTGAATCGTGATATGAATGCATGTGTGTCGTGGTTTTAGTGTATGTTTGAATATGGCATTGAGTATGATCATTAGTGAAAGTGGTATGAATGCATGTGTTTTGTTACTCGTTATATGTTATCGTATGATAGAATTGTTTGTGTAAAATGTGATAACATGTGATGGATGGATAAGTAGACTCATGTGAGTAGTATATCGTAAATATGATCGGTGTATGTTGATATGAGGGACGGTAGTCCCGAATCTTGGCATGTAGACATCATTTGCGTGTTTGAGCTAGCTAGTGTCGTTGTTAAAGCATGAATGGTGATGATTGTTGATAGAGTAGATATGATTATGAGAGTAGTGTACCAAAGATAGTGAGTGTGAAGCCAAACCCAATCGAGTAGAGTAGTACTCGAGCGTGTTGACCAGTTACTCGTCCGAGTGGACGAGTTACTCGACCGAGTGGACGAGTCACTCGCCGAGTGGACAGTTCACTCGACCGAGTGGACCTGTCACTCGAACGAGTGGGCAAATTTAAGAAACTGGAAAACTTCTGGAAAATTTTCCACTCGATCGAGTCACCTGTCACTAGACCGAGTGGAGTTGCACTCGACCGAGCGCCCTTAGTACTCGGCCGAGTGGGCCTATTTAGCTGAGAAATTCGTGTAAAATCTGCTTTCTACCTTATCTTTTCATTTCTATCTCGAACCTCGTAACTTCGGCATCAATTTATCTTAAAATAATCCAAAGTTTTCATATTGTAATTTGTTGTTTGAAATTACGCTTTGCTACCCCGCTTTTCTTTATTTGTTTCCTCAAGTTTTGCCCATGTAGTTGAGTCATCTTCTTCATTTCGTAATTTAAAATGGTTTTATATGTACAGATGTTTATCCAAGTTTTATCAAATAATTGCATGACTTGTTCAATTTCATAGTAATGGTTGATTTTCTATGTCATTAGAGTGGTCTAAATCGTATTTTTACGATAATTTTTTTTTTCCCACCATGGATGAGCTTAGAAACTTGTGGTTTTGAGTCGATAACCAAATTTCAATGCTTGTTGTTGGGTCATACTGAACAAGAAAGGCTGAACACTTGTTGTTAATGTCGGATTTTTACTTTGTATGCGAAAATTTAAATTTAAAAGTTTTACTTACTTTTCATTTTCATGAGTGAAACTTGTTTTAATCGTCTTACAAAGACTACTATCATCCCTAGTAGTGCGGTACATTGTCTTAAAAACGAAGATTTCATCGTAAATTTTAGCCTAAAATTTTGAACCAAGTGAGGAATATGAACAATTTTGATTTTTACCCAAATATGGTTTAAACAGTATTGTAAAACTATAATATTATTTTGAGATTTTGCTCTAAAATGATGTGAATCAAAATTTTGTCGTCTTAAAGGTTGACAAATTTCCTGAAAATGTTGTGAAAAGTATACATAAGCTTTGTTTTTGCGCTCGTGACGTACCCTATTCTCCTTATTATTAATCTTTAAGTATAATGTGTTGTGAAGTCATGCATAAGGAGTTTTTCCGCCTTAAAGTTTTATTTTCGATAAAGAATGGTGTACTTACCCGAATTTTGACTTTTCTAAGTTATGTTTTGTACCAATTAAATAGTAATACTTTGAACTTGGCCTATAATGACATGTACCATCCTATGACGGATTACTTTGTATTAAAGTTTTTGAGGAATTTGAAACAAATAACCTTTATATTAAAGTTTTAGTATAGCATTTCGCGTTTGAGTCAAGTTTGAGTAAAATTACATTAGAGTTGAGTTTTGAAATTGCATCGTTTTACAAAGTTCATCATATTTCAAGTGTGCTATTAAGGCAATTTTTTTTTTCGTGTCAACCATTGATTTCCTATCACCCCCATATTATTTGATTTCCTATCTTTTCCATATTCGTCCTGGCTTGTTTTAATTCCCATCATCCTTATCCGTTGAGTTAACCCGGGATATTCGGGCATAGAGTTCTGCGTGAGCCCTAAAAAAGCGTTTTTTCACCCTAACTTTAGCCATATGTTTGATAATTTGGGAAAAACTAGGACGGTAGTTGGCCCATGTAATGTTTCGAGTATGGGAATTGATCAAGAGAGACAACTTATAAATGATGAGTGGAGTGCAATCCAAATTGGATACTTAGAGATTATGTGGATTCATAGATAGTGTACGACGTGTGAGGATGACCTTTTGAGCAAAACTCAGATGTTTTGGTTAGCATATGGTCGAGTTAGAAGTTGTGGAATGATGGGGGAATGGTTGAAGTACTCGGAGAGTTGAAAGAGGAGTGATGATATGGATGGTAAAGGTACTTGAAGGTTGTGAAATTTTCCTTAGGGTATGGTGTGAGTTGAATATATGTTGAAAAAATTTAGGAATCTAGAATACTAGATAGAGAGTACTAGAGCAAGAGATGAGTTGATGATTTTTCAAGTAGTAACCCGACATTCAATAAGGAAGTTGTTATAATTTTGAGTGAATCTGTGCGAGGTGACCTAATCATGGATGAGTTAAGTTCTAATAATCGGGATATATATAATTATAGATTTGGTATCATCAAGTTGGTCTCGTGGACATGAGAGTGAGAGTGGAGCATGTGATGCTTGAGGATTCAATCTTATGATTGAGGTATTGGATCATATATGCTACGTAATGTAATCATTAACCTAAGTACATAGACACGATATGTGAGAGTGGTTGTGCCGGATTCTGACCCTGAGAGTGGTAGTATAGACTTTATCTGTAAAATTGCCTCCCAAGCGTTATCATAAAACGCCCACGGTGTGCATCGTGACCTTGTTGTAGTGCTTAAGTGAGTGATGATGTTATTGTTATCCTCTAAGAATGATGAGTGATTAGGCCGTGCCACTGAGTTAGAGTAACTGTTGTGTTTACCGATGTGATTAGATTGTCGCACTACGGTGCAACTGTTGACGATGAAATAGTATGTTTGTATGGCAGTATGCCTTGGATATTTTATCTTAAGTGTGCAGTAATGATGCCCGTGAGGCCAATTACTGTGTTTGATTCGATTGTTTAATGGTATATAAGTCACCATCGGTATTTATTAGCATCTATGTGATGGAATAGAAAGGTTTAGAAATGGGTTTAGGAACGAAAATGTTGTACCCAGGTGACACTCGACCGAGTGAACTATGCACTCGACCGAGTGGCCGCCTACTCGGCTGAGTGACCTCCTACACTCGATCGAGTGGTCTGCTTTGACCCTTGTTTTATTGATATTTGACCAAATATTTAGCATGTACCCTCATTTCGCGGTTTATCGTAGTTGACTTGTGTTGGATGACCATGATTGACCTTACATGTGCGATATGTGTGAATTGTTTACGCTTGATCATATGGTGTAGTATTTTGCAAGTAATGGAAATCGTTGATTCGACATGAGTTGGTTGATGACAAAATTGATATGAAAACCTTGTTTGATGTGTGTTAATCGACGTGAGTTCATTTCGTTACATAAAAGTAAGATGAAAAATACAAGTTAGGTGTTGCATATTGGTCATTTGCATGATTGTATATATGGTCTTCCGTATGAGCGGAAGTGTTGGTAATAGATGGGAATGGATGTTAAAAACACACGTGTGATCATGTGGTGGATTTGACGTGGTATATGCGTGGCATAGTATCCGAAAAACAGGAATGTTGAGCATAGTTGAGTCACATGACGAGTGACGTTGCATCATTTGATTGTTTCATAGAGTCTGCATGTTTATATTTGATTTTCATACAAGTGGATGTATGATATTAGACGTGATATATATGTGTGTAATAGTAATAATCGAGTTATACCCCGAGATTGATGCGTAGACTTAGAACCAATTGAGTTGGGAGTTGTTATGGAATTAGGGTTTCGAACCATGGGCGGGACCTTGTACCTTGACGTTTGGGAGGCTCGTAGAGTAGGGTTATATCAATGGCATTGGACCATATCTGATCTATTATGGATTTAAAATAAGTATGAGAGAATATTGAACCTGGAACACAGTCAATTATGGAATTTAGTAATGAGTGTATGAGACTGTATTTTGAGGTTGATAGTTGAACTTCGGGACGAAGTTCTCTTTTAGGGGGAGTGAATGTAACAATTCGGAAGTTTAGGAAAAAGGAAGTGCGGAATGTGAGGAAATAGTGAGGGTTGTGAGGAAGTAGTGAGAATGGAACACCGAACTTTGGGAAGAGAGTACACATGAGATTTGAGGGAATAGCCGGAAAGGGAAGAGTGAGGTGAAACTTCGGGGACGAAGTTTATTTTAAGGGGGGGGGGGGGGGAAGATTGTAGTACTCCGTATTTAATAATTAGACAATAATAATATTTTATTTATATGAGTCAGGTTGAGACGGGATAATAATAATAATAATAATAATAATAATAATAATAATAATAATAATAATAATAATAATAATAATAATAATAATAATAATAATAATAATAATAATAATAATAATAATAATAATAATAATAATAATAATAATAATAATAATAAGTCTGAGAGAATGTAATCCTTTTATTTTTATTTTAATGAAAGTTGCGCGCATCTTATAAAAAAAAAAATAATAATAATAATAATAATGATGATGATAATAATAATAACAAGTTATATGTATATATGTGTATTACATACTCCCACCATATATATATATATACATACTACCTTATCAAACCAACCCTATCCATTTGTAATCCACCAAATCCACCATCAAATTAGAGAGAGGAAATAAGAGAGAAAAAGAGAAGAAAAGGGAGATCGTCTTTTGTCCCTCCGCCTCGAGTTCGTAAGCTAAGACTGTCTTATGCTAGCCTTTATATTATTTAATTATACCATCGACCCGCCTTGACCCCGACTCACCTTTGGCCGTGGTTGACCACCCAATTGACCGTCGTTGACCGTCACATTTATAGGGTTTGACCGAGCTTTTTAAAAGGGATTTATGGGGTTTTGGTGACTCGGGTAGGGCTTCGGTTTTGGGGGTATTTCGGGTCTGTTTGGGTCTGGTTCTGGGCGGATCTAGGTTGAGGGAAGAGAGGGGAGTAGAGTGGTGGTTGTGGGTGGTCGTAAGGGTGGCTGTAGGTGGCGGTTTAAGAGGGAGAAAGGAGGGAGTCGGGTTTGTTGTTGTTGTTGTATGCGGTTGTTGTTTCTGTTATCGTCACGGTTGCTGGTGGTGGCTGCCGGTATGGTTGCCACCCTTAGACCCACCGTGGTCAGGCCGATGCATTGGTTGTGGTGGCGGCCACGGTGGTGGGGGTTTGTGTGTGTGTGTGTGTGTGTGTGTGTCGGGTGTGGTTGTTGAGGGTGGGGTTGTTGGTGTCAGTTGTGGTTGGTGATGGCCGTGGGCTGGTGCCGCTGGTCGTGGCCACCGTGGCTAGTGGTGGTGGTCCACGGTGGCAGCGAGAGTGGTGATGGTAGAGTGAGTCGGGTTTTGGGTAAACGTATAAGACGGGTTTAATTAGTTATATATGTATTCGTATGCGTATTAGATTATTATATTTGTATGTATTCGTATACGTATTAGATTGGTATATTTATACGTATTAGTATTATTATCGTATTTTAGGAAATGGGTTTGTGAGACGGTTTTACGAGACGGGCATAGCTTGTGTGACGGATTGCTTATGCGGATTTGCTGTGAGGTAGGTTTATCCTACTCAGTTTCATTGTCGTATTTATTTACAAAATGAGTCTTTTATCATTCATTTGCATTGAGTGAGTCGGTAATTGGCATGTTATATAGTATATCGTATTTGTTGTGTTGTCTTGTATGTCGGAGGACATGGTGGTATGATTGATTACTTGTTTTGGAGACGTAAGACGGTTGGGAGACCGTCTTGCGCTTAAGTCGCCTCTTGGAGCTTCCCACTCCAAGAGGGATGTGAACAATAATAGCTTGAGTTACGGAGGGACTCGTGTGGTTGAGACACGACGTCTGGCAGGGGATCCGGTTGGCTTCTAGACCTCGTACGCCTGGGCGTGTCCCGGTACCTGTTTGTGGTTATCGGTATGTTTGGGCGTGTCCCGGTACCAGTGTGGTTGTCGGTATGTCTGGGCGTGTCCCGGTACCTTGGTGGTGGTTGTTGATGGTGGTTCATTCATATCATGGTCTTGTTGTATGCTCACACACTCGAGTCGTGTCACACTTTATTTATTTAATGAAACTGACGTTTGTGTGTCTGTGTCATTGTTACCTATATCTTTTGGGGTGGTCTGTGTCGATCCATATGATATCCTTTGGTCATATGGGGAGCAGGTTAAGTACAGGTTGTTTGGATAGTACGCGGCAGACAGGACGAGCTTGATGAATCACGAGACGAGTCTAGTTAGCTAGAAGAGTATAGATGCCATGAGTTGTACCTTTGTTCATTTGTTTATGTTTCATGTAATTCATTAAACATTACATTAATAAAATGTTCTTTTATTGGAGTGTTGAAACCCTACCTCGGGAAACAGAGATGGTAACGCTCCAAGTATCTTGGCCGGATAGTTGGGGTGTTACAGAATCGAATCATGTTAGCTACTGATTGTTTGCAACAGCTCTCGGCAGCGGTGATCGGTTTCAGAATTGGTGCACGAGATGGAGCAAGGAGAGTCTGCAATTGTGGCGAACTGAGTTCGAAGTATATATTCAAAGTCCGTTGGGGTGTTCATGGTGGATGTCAAATGAGCAAAGGAGATGCTCGACAGTTCGAGTAGGCTGCTTTCATGCGTGATGCGTGATCGTGCTTTCATTTTGTGTAATGGTAGCATTGAAATTGATGTTTAATGGTTTTAGGAGATTGCTTTCATTTTGGTGCTTATCAACTCGTTTTTTTCACCCAAAAAAATTGCTTATCAACTTCTTGTTAGTATATTAGGAGCATTTGTTGTTACGACCATTACGGTTTGGCATAATAGTCGTATAAATGATTCAGATATTGCTATTGTAATTAGGCTGCTTTCATGGTCGCAGCGCGGCGGTGAATAAGGTGAGAAGCACGTGGCAACTAATTGGTGATGCGTGATGGTACGACTGTGATTGGTGACCAAGGCGTAGTAGATATGTTGCCTGGTTGATGTTATCGAGACCATTAAGGTGTTGAGGAAAGTCTTTGAAACATAAGTTACGTTGTTTACTTGTGGTTTTTTATACTCATGGCTTGATCCTCTTTGGCTTTCTGCACTTCCAGACGGTGTGTATTTTTTACATATAATATGAAAATCGTGCTAGCAGTCTAATTATTACCCCAAATTCCTCATTATTTTTCCCACAATAACACTACAATAAGACTAGGTTAAAACATGTGAAAAATTTGCAATTGATTAACACTATAGTAAAACTACAATAACAGTAGAATAACACAACAATAACACAAGAGTAACACTAAGCTAACACCTATAAAATAACACCATAATAACAGCAAAGTAACACCACACTAATACTACAATGTCAATACGCTAACATTGCCTAACACAAGTGAAAAACTTAGCAATTGATTAACACTATAGTAAAACTACATTAATAATAGAATAACACAACAATAACATCGGAGTAAGACAATAATAACACTAAGCTAACACAGGTACAATAATACCACAATAACACTACAATAACGATAGCGTAACACCACAGTAACACTACAATAACACTAAGCTAACACAGGTGAGAAATTAGCAATTGATTAACACTATAGTAAAACTACTTAAACAATAGAATAACACAACAATAACACTAGACTAACATAGGTGAAAAAAATTAGTAATTGATTAGCATTACAATAACTCAACAATAATATTAGAGGAACACCAAAGTAACACAACATTAACATAAGCTAACACTATACTACATAAGTGAAAATTTTAGTAATTGTGTAACATTACAATAACACCATAATAACACTATAATAAAAGTAGAGTAACACCATAAAAATAAAAATAAAAATAGCATAGGATTTAGAATTAAAAGTTTTCAGCACAATTGTTACTCTTGTGTTATTTCATTGTTATTCCAAATTGTTCATTGCTACTTCCTCACTTAACACATGGGACATAGTAAAAACCATATATAATTTTTTTCTTCTGTAATATGAAAGACATGACTCACATGAGTATATGGTAAAATTTCATAGCCAATGTGGGAGTCGAACCCACATCTTGTGAATTGCACAATGCTCTACCAATTGAGCTAATTGGCTTTTGATATTGATAAATCAAAGCATCTTAACACAATGGGGGGCAATTTTAAAGTGACCAAAATCTAGACGGACTATTTGGCACAATAACCTTCTACGTGCTCCAGCTCTTTCCTGCAACGTACTTTCCAAGTCCTCAGACTTGCTTCTGAAGGCTACCAGGTGATTCTCCTCTTCATCTAGGGCTTGCATCAAAGTCTCGACTTGTCTTCTAATCGCCGGCCGGCTGAGCGACTTGGACTAAAATCTTGGCTTTTAATGAAGTATTTGGCAAATTGGTGTTTATTAGCAAAATAATTAGGGAAATGGGGTTGGTTTGAAAATATTTAGACTTATGGTGTCCACGTCATCAGTTTTTATTTTTTTTCCAATTTTTAGGCAAAGCCGCTAAGTTTCTTAGCGGCTTACTATTTTTTTTTTTTTTTTTTTTTTTGAAAAAAAAAAAAGTGAATAGTAAAGCCGCTAAGAATCTTAGCGGCTTTACTATTCATTTTTTTTTTTTCAAAAACCGTCACCTTCTAACACCGATGACAAATTTTATTTTAAAAATGAATAACCACCAAAGCCGCTAAGAAAGTTAGCGGCTTCCTTATTTATCTATTTTTCATAAGCTTATGACATTTATTATCAAAAAAATGACAAAGAGACAAAGCCGCTAAGAAACTTAGCGGCTTTGCTAAAAATTGAAAAAAATGAAACTGATGACGTGGACACCATAAGTCTAAATATTTTCAAACCAACCCCATTTCCCTAATTATTTTGCTAATAAACACCAATTTGCCAAAAAATTCGGCTTTTAATAGCAACTTTATTTTCATGTCATCCCAGATGTAGTCGCTTAGGGGGAGAGCGACTTGAATCCGAAAGTGAAATTTAGGTGGTGCGTGGACGCGACCCATTTTGGGTAATTATTTTGAAACCCAACCCATTTTGATAATTTCTTTGGTTTTTATCCCCATTTTAGAAAAAAATTCCTAAAAATGAAAGAAAAAAGATAGGTCAATGTGTTGCAAAAACAAAGAATAACTTGCCCTCTGACATTCCAAATTCAATCATCGACATCAACGAATATAACAATCAATTATCCAATGAATCTTTACATCATCCGAAGTAGTGACAGCATTCAAGACTTCGACATGCTCAACAGCAACCTACGAATGAATGTCGACGAGATTGTGATGAGCTTTGGCAGTGGCTGATTTCAACAAGACAACAAATATAACCATCAATTATCCATGAGCCTTATGTTGCTTTAACCCTATTTACACTTCAATTTCACATTCAGTAGCGTACCAAAAACAAAAAAATAGCACATAACCATCATCAGTTGCTACAACAACGTATAGTCAGTACGTCCACTATCTTATAGATCTTTTAACTGTTGAAATATTCCAATAATTTGTTAGAATTTCATGAAGATGAAGCAGAAAATATTCCTTGAAACATAAAAATACGGAAAATTGACACACTTAAGCTCTCGCAATTATCATGTCATCTAAACGAGTCCGACCAACATAGATCAGAACAGCCTTTACTGAACAAAAAAAGAACATACCTGAAGCAATCCTATGCCAAAAGCAAACTTGGCAAGAGCTTTCAAAAGAGCAAGTGATAGCTCTAAACCCATCTCAAAAAGCTGACAACATAAGCAAAAGAACTTCAGGCCAAATGAAACAAACATTATAGAGCAAGACAAACATTGAGATTAGAAAAGTTCACGCCAATAAGTTTGAAATTTAGATTTCAGATAAAGACAGCAATCGGTACTATCTACTTTCATGACATATAATCAGATAAATTCCACATTTTTCTAATAGGTGATCTGAGATTTTATACCATAACAACAGTTGTACCTAGCGTAGGTTCTGGTAGTTGGTTACAGAAATTTAACTCATCTTGGAAATTTTGAGGGAGGGTGCCTCTCTGCAAAATGTGTGCTTGATGTTGGAAAATAGGGGCTTTTATGCCTTGAGTGTTTTTCCATTTGTCCCACATTGGTAGTGAAAGGCTTGTTTCATGTGTTTATATAACACCTCTTAACATATCATATCACTAGTGGATCAAGGGAGGCTTTTGTGGAAACCTTGCGAGGTGCTTAATTCAGCTCGCGCACGAGTGCTGGGCTCGGAACCGGATTCAGGATTTGGGATTTGGGAATCACCTGCGGCGGGCTGTGCCTATCTGTTTGGGCCGGATCCGAGCTGCCTTTTGGGCTTTGTTTTGTGTTTGTTAGCAGAGTTGAATAAGTCAGTCAAGCTGACTGTTAGTGGGCAGAGTCTTACTCCCACTAACTCGGTTTGAGGCTGAGTTTCAGTAGTCGGTTTTGTCTCCTGTAACTGCTCCTAATTCTCTATAAATTCGAGCCTCTGTGCAGCTTTTTCAACACACAACAATTCAATACTCTTCTCTGTTTTCTCTTCTTTTCTTCTCTCAATATTTCTGGGTAAAGATTAAAATGGTTCCAGGCTTTTCCAGTCTCGAGTGGGCGTTTATGGAAGGCAGCAGTAGTGTAATCCTTGGGGAACTACCGGTCATTTGCTGACCGCCACCACGGTCGTGCCGGAAATAGTTTTGAAGGCAGTGGTTCTCTTCCACGTCACTACTAATCCCGTTCGGTATTTCTGATCTCTTTTTAATTGTTACTGCTCTACCTGAATAACAATTTGAAAACTATTTGTTTGCTGCTGTAACAATGTCGGTTGTGTCAAAAATCGTTCTTGATCTGTCTAAGCTTGAGTCGTTGGATGGTAACAACTATAAGAGATGGTCCCAGAAACTGTTGATGTTTTTTGAGCAATTAGAAATTGATTATGTTCTGTTTAACGACCCTCTCAAACCTATTGTCGCTACTGATGTTGAGACTACTCCACCCCCGACAAAAGCTGTTCAGTCCAATGAAGAGGAAATCAAAAAATTTGAAAAGGACAACAAAACTGCTAAATGTCACATACTTAATAATATGATTAATACCCTGTTCGATTTATTTGCTGTAAATAAATCAGCTAAAGTCATTTGGGAGTCCTTAGAGGCCAAATATAGGGCTGATGACGCAGGGAAAAAGAAATATGTTATGGGTAAGTGACTGGAATTTCAGATGGTGGATGTGAAGTCTATAATGGAACAAGTTCACATTTATGAAAATCTTTGTGCTGATGTTGTTAATGAGGGAATGAAGCTAGATGATACTTTTGTGGCTAATGTATTGCTAGAAAAATTTCCTCCCCCTTGGTCTGATTATAGAAACCACCTCAAGCACAAACAGAAAGACCTGTCCCTTAAGGAACTTGTAGGACACATGAGGACCGAGGAGGCTAATCGCCTTAAAGACAAACCTGCCGTTAGTCATTCTGTGAATGCTTCTGTTGCTGCTGTCAAAGTTAATCTGGTTGAGTCTGGTGGTCCGTCTAATGCTACTGAAAAGTTCAAGAGTAAGGGTCCGGCTAAGAAGAATGGTCCAGGGAAGCATACCAAACCAATTACTAAGATTCAGAAACCAAAGGGTCCCATTCTTTGCTACGTCTGTGGAAAAACTGGTCACAAAGCCTACCAAAGGCACCTTTGAAAACGAAAACCGCCAAGCTAATGTTGTTTGTGATGATGATGTCATTCTTCTTTGTGGTTGTGGAAGCTAATCTCGTGGGTAATGTTGTTGAATGGGTCTTGGATACTGGCGCTTCCAGACATCTCTATGCTGACAAGGGTTTATTTTCCGAGTTCGAGGAGGTAGCTGATGGGGAATGTGTCTACCTGGGTAATTCTTCATCTGCAATGATCACAGGCAATGGCAAGATCTTTCTCAAACTCACCTCGGGGAAAACACTTGCTCTCACTAATGTTTTATTTGTACCCTCATTGTGTCGAAACCTCGTGTCTGGTGCCTTATTGAACAAAGCTGGTTTGAAACTTGTTTTTGAGGCTGTCAAGGTTGTAATGTCGCGTAATGGGGAATTTGTGAGCAAGTGTTATCTTTCTGGGGGACTTTTTATATTGAACACTGATTCAGTTTTTAATAATATTGCATCTACTTCTACTTATATCGCTGAGTGTATTGATGTTTGGCATGGTATATTAGGTCATGTGAATGTTGACTATATTAAAAAACTTAGAACTATGAGCTTAATTCCAAGTTTATCGAGTCAAGAATTCTTAAATGTGCTAGCTGTGTTGAGGCTAAATTCACAAAGAAACCTAGTAAACCTTTTACAACTAGGAATACGAGTCTTCTTGAGCTTATTCACACCGACCTAGCTGACTTCAAAAATGTTGCAAGTAGAGGTGGTAAAATTTATTATGTTACTTTTATAAAAGACTGTTCAAAGTACACCCGTGTTTATTTGCTTAAGACTAAAGATGAAGCAGAACAATCGTTTATAAACTTTAAAAATGAAGTCGATAATCAACTCGACAGAAAAATCAAAAGGGTAAGGTCTGATAGAGGTGGCGAGTATAAGTCTAGTTATCTAGCCGACTTTTGTGCTTCTAACGGTTTAATACACGAGACTAGTCCACCTTACATACCTCAGTCTAACGGTGTAGCTGAACGTAAAAATAGATCCTTAAAAGAGATGATGAATGCTATGCTTTTAAGTTCTGGCATGTCTGACGATATGTGGGGGGAAGTGTACTTTCTGCTTATCACATTCGTAATCGTGTATCTCATAAGAAAATTGACAAGACATCCTACGAGATTTGGAAGGGCTATCCTCCTAACCTGAGTTACCTTAGGGTATAAGGGTGTTTGGCTAAAGTGGGCTTACCTGACATTAGGAGACCTACCGTTGGACCAAAGACCTATGATTGTGTTTTTATAGGTTATGCTCAAAATAGCTCTGCTTATAGATTCATGTCTTTGAGTGATCGTTCTATATCTGAGGCTAGGGATGCTGTGTTTTTTGAGCATGTTTTTCCATTACAGAAGAATGTTGATTCACCTCCTATTTTACCTGTTACATCTAATGACATCTCTTCACATGCTAGTAGTTGCTCATCTATTGATCATACTGCTGAACCTAGAAGGACTAAGAGACCTAGATGTCCAAAGAACTTTGGAGCTGATTTTGTTTCAACTTTGCTGTCTGAACCCAAAAACGTATAGTGAGGCAATGAAATCCATTGATGCTAACTTTTGGAAAGATGCTATTAAAAGTGAACTTGATTCTATTATGTCTAATCAGACTTGGGAGTTGACTGATTTACCTAAAGGAAGTAAACCCATTAAGAGTAAATGGATCTTTAAAAAGAAACTGAGACCTGACGGTACAATATAAAGGTTCAAAGCTAGACTTGTGGTTAGAGGGTTTACACAAAATAAATATATTGATTATTTTGATACTTATTCACTTGTGACCAAAATTTCAACTATTAGAACTCTTGTCGCCTTAGCTGCTATTCATAACCTTTTTATATATCAGATGGATGTCAAAACTACCTTTTTGAATGGTGACCTAAAGGAAGAGATTTATATGTCGCAACCTGAAAGGTTTGTGTTAAAGAGTCAAGAGAATAAGGTGTGTAAACTGAATAAATCACTATATGGTCTGAAACAAGCACCTAAACAGTGGTATGAGAAATTTAACAACACTTTAATAAGTAATGGCTATATGGTTAACAATTCTGATTCATGTGTTTATTCAAAAGTAATAGAATCTGATTGTGTGCTTATATGCCTTTATGTTGATGACATGTTAATACTTGGTAATAATTTGGAGGTAATAATTAAAACCAAAGAATTTTTGTCATCACAATTTGAGATGAAGGACTTGGGAGAAGCTGATGTAATCCTAGGAGTCAAGGTTATTCGAAACTCTAATGAAATTTCATTAAGTCAATCTCACTATGTGGAAAAAGTGTTGAAAAAGTTTAACTGCTTTGATGATATGCCTGCTAGGACACCCTACGATGCTAGTATACATTTATGTAAAAAATTGGGTAAGAGTGTATCCCAAGAAGAGTATGCTAAACTTCTAGGTAGTGTGATGTTTCTTATGAACTGTACTCGACCAGATATTGCATATGCAGTTAGTAGACTGAGTTGTTATACACATAACCCTAGTATTGAACATTGGAATGCTCTTCGTCGTTTACTAAAATACCTAAAAGAAACAGTTGACCTTTGCTTGCATTATAGTAAATTTCCTGCTGTGTTATAAGGATATTGTGATGCAAATTGGGTATCAGGCAATGATGAGATCTGTTCTACTAGTGGTTATGTCTTCATAATGGGTGGAGGTGCTATATCGTGGAAGTCTACTAAACAGACTTGTATTGCACGCTCTACCATGGAGTCGGAGTTCATAGCTCTTGAGTTGGCAGGACAAGAGGCTGATTGGTTGAAAAACCTGTTAGCAGATGTACCAGTGTGGGGAGGTTGGCAAACACCGGTCTCCTTATATTATGACTCAAAAGCAGTTATTGGTGCTGCTAAGAATAGTGTCTATAATGCGAAGAAACGACACATTCGAATCAGGCACGCTGCAGTTAGACAATTCCTTGATAATGGAGTGATCGCTTTGGACTATGTGAAGTTCGAAAGCAATCTGGCTGATCCCTTTACTAAGGGATTAACTACGAGACTAGTCGTTGAAACGTCGAGGGGAATGGGGCTTAAGTCCTTAAGTCAAGAGTGACTAGGCCTAAAGTTTCAATTCCTATAGTGTTATATGATTCATAGCCTTAAATGGTGGTGCTTTTGAGACGCACTTGATGAATCATATACAAGGTTAGACATATATCCTTAATGGCTCATGCAAGAAGGGCTATTGAGAAGCACTTGATCCACCTACGTAGGTGTGATGATCATAAGACGATGAGAAGTCTTATGAACACATCTACTAGTACTAAGGTAAACACATAGCTCTAAAAGAGCTCGTTGCACTTTGAAATCGCGGGACGATTTTAATTATGAAGGTATGATATGTGTTGTGGGGGGTATCGAATGAAGCTCAGCTAGGAATTCAAATCGCAAGATATTCTCTCGTTGTAAGTAAGTTGTTTCCTCATTTCACTAAAGTGTCAATTCAAATCGAAAGATATTGATACCTAAGTATCCAATCCTTCCTTTACCTAGAAATTATTATTTCTCTTTCTCTAGCGCCCCTAGTGGGGGATCGTTGGAAAATAGGGGCTTTTATGCCTTGAGTGGTTTTCCATTTGTCCCACATTGGTAGTGAAAGGCTTGTTTCATGTGTTTATATAACACTCCTTAACATTCCATATTACTAGTGGATCAAGGGAGGCTTTTATGGAAGCCTTGCGAGGTGCTTAATTCAGCTCGCACACGCGCGCGCGCGCCCTGCCTGGCCCGGATTCGGATTCGGGATTCGGGATTCGGGAATCGCCTGCGACGGGCTGTGCCTATCTTTTTGGGCCGGATTCGAGCTGCATTTTGGTCAGTCAAGCTGACTGTTAGTGGGGAGAGTCTTACTCCCACTAACTCGGTTTGAGGCTGAGTTTCAAGAGTCGGTTTTTTCTCCTGTAACTGCTCCTAATTCTCTATAAATTCGAGCCTCTCTTCAACTTTTTCAACACACAACAATTCAATACTCTTCTCCGTTTTCTCTTCTTTTCTTCTCTCAATATTTTTGGGTAAAGATTAAAATCGTTCTAGGCTTCTCCAGTCTCGAGTGGGCGTTTCTGGAAAGCAGCAGTACTGTAATCCTTGGAGAACTACCGGTCATTTGCTTATCGCCACCACGATCGTACCGGAAATAGTTTTCAAGGTAGTGGTTCTCTTCCACGTCACTACTAATCTCGTTCGGTATTTCTGATCTCTTTTTCATTGTTACTGCTCTACCCGAATAACACTTGATAGTTGACTGGAAGCTCATGATAACCCGTCACAGCATGACCATTCCAAAAATGCATCTCGATCAGCTTAACTCTTCCCTTGGATAAGTTCGTAATGAGGGATCTTACGTTAAGTTCTTCTGAACTTGCTTGTCCAGTGATAGAGTCAAATAGTGTCGGCCTAATTAGGTAATTTTAGTTGAATAAACTTGTCATAAAGCCGGTTTTGAATGTTAATCGTGGTATTTTCCGGTGATTCCACTCTTCTTGTAATTTGGATCATGTGAAGTTGTTGGTGGTATTTACATCTCAAGTAATTCAAGTACTTCATATTGGTAAGTTGAGATGAATGGATTATTTTGTACAAACCGACTCACAAGTCAAACCCGAGCCACGGTCAACCAAGGTGAAGAAGGAGAGCAAAAGGTAAGCCAAGGGAATAAGTTCAAAGTCAAGAAAAGTAAGCTAATGGAAGATTTGAAGCCTTGACATGCACAAACAAGACCCAAAATGAAGAATTGAAAACTTGGTTTCACAAGGGTCAACTTCAAACAAGTATATATCTCGAGTTCTAGAGCTCGTATCGACGCAAGGCCAATTGGAGGTGAAATATTGTGATCTTAGCTTTCCAACGGTAGGTCACACGCCTCGTTTGTCTAAGAAATGAGGGAGATATGGCCTTCGAAAGATGCTGCTTTCAGTTTGAAGCGTAGCCTGCGCTCTACTCTGAATATCGCAACTCTAGTTCCGTTTTTTGGGCTTTCTTGAGAGATTTAAACTAGATTCTCGTGTCCCCTATATATATCTAGAATTTTGAGATCTAAAGACTCTCCACTCTCTTCTAAAGATCCATGTTTTAATCCTTCAGCTTGTAATAATTAGGAAGAATTCTCTTTAATTTATGTTAAGCATTCTTCAATTTGTGGGTTGTAAGACAATTATGAGGAGCTAATCTTTTCATTGCTTGGTGTAATTTGGTACACACTACTTTCCTTAAGCTTTATAAGAATCTCTCAATCTTTCCTCAATAATTATTCCATATTCCTTGAAATTCTTGTTTACGTTGGGTGTTATTGTGTTAGGAGTAGCTAACCTTGCATGTTAATCATCTTACTATTGCAATCCTTGTAGCAAGCTTATATCTTTATGAATTTGGTTAAAGTTTGTATCTTTGTGAGTGGAATTTGCATGTTGAACCTTGGGTTAGTTGGATTAAGCCTCGTAAAGGTTTAATCTTGACTTCTTTTGTTTGGAATTGATCTTAATGCTCTTGTGTGTATACCCTCTTGTGGTTTTCAATTGGGTGATCATATAGGTAGGATTAACTAATCTAGCTTAGGAGCAAGTAATCACCATCTTATGAAAGTTTGTGAGTAATTGTTGAGGGAAGAAAAGAGAGGATCTTTATGCTTAGGAAGTAGTTGTTGAGCCTTGTTACACCAAATTTCTCCATCTTATTGAATCTTGCATACTAGTTGTTTGTTGAATTGTTTCAATAAGAAAGTCTCCAATTTTACCCAATTTCCATGTTGTTTCCAACCAAATGCCTTTTTCATCTATGTTTCCTATAAGTTGAACATTGTTAATAGCCATTATTTGTGATTAGTTTAATTTGTTGAGTTTAAATTGTCATTAGTGTCTTAAATAGTTTACAATTCAAGTCTTAGTTAAAGGTCCTTCCCTTGGGTTCGACCCTAGCTTACCATATTACTACCTTATTGTTAGTAGTTAGTAGAGTCTAGTTAGGTTTATAAATTGTTAATTTGATAGTTAATTCTAGTATTAACGACACCTAGTCTTTTCACTATCAAATTTTGGCGCCGTTGTCGGGGAAGGCAACATAGCTAAAGCTTGTTTTTGAACTATTTGTCTTTAATTAATGTAGTTGGTCTTTGTAAATATTAGAACTCATTTTTTTTGCCATGATTTATTTACTTGTTTGATTAAATGGCTCATATCTACTTTCCACAAGATGAGGGTGAATTGTTTTGCAATTACTTTGATAGAGTTGAGCAATATGTCTTTCAATGCAATTATTCTTATGAATTATGGGAGCTTGTCCATTTGGTCTATTATGGTTTAAATGAGGACTGTAAGTTTCATGTGCATTGCTTGAGTAATGGAAAATTCCGTGAAGGGAATTATGAGGATCAATGGGAACTTTTTCAATATCTTGCCTATGCCACTAGAGAACGGGAGTTGCAAAACTCTTCAATAGAAATCCAAGAATTGGTTCAAGTTCTTATCAAGGGTCAAAAGGAAATGAATCAAAATTTTAATAGACAAATAGAGCCCAACACGTTGGAAACGAACATCTTCAATAACCAAATGAATCAAATTCGTGGTGACATTTATGGAAATAAAATCGATGAAGAGGTTCTTCACACTTTAGACAATGAGTGTTTTGATGATAGTTCCTTTGATAAAGAGAATGAATGTGAGGTTGAATACCCTCTTCCCCTTAAACTTGATACGAGCTACTCTTATAAAGAGTATTGTTTTTGGGATGATGAGAAGGATGCTTATGTTTTTACCACACTTCCGCGCCACTCCCCCATTGTGGTATCGACCGACACCTTTTGCACTTGCGATGATGGTTCCTCGAGTTATAGTCATATGGATGAGGACAACTCCTCGGTCCTTAGTGGCCTTGGTGAGAAGTTATGGTGTGAGGGAAGTAAGGTCGAGGAAGAGGTTGTTTGCACCTTTGACAACTCTTATTTTGAGGGTCTATTTGATGAGGAAGATGATATGTGTGACTTGAAACCTTCTTTGACCTTGCCATCCATTGAGATCCCGATTCACATTCCTTGTACCGAAGTTAAAGACTCACACCTTGGAAACAACTCTTTGGTTCGTAGTAACTCTTGCCCGAAATTGTCCTTTAAAGAATCGGGGAGTGAAGTGTTTGAGAAGAATGACCAAGGAGCAATGATTTTTGAGGTGGTTGGGATAGAAAAATAGAAGGTGGAGGCTCTTGAAGACGTGATTTGGGAATCTCCACAGCCTATGAAACTTGTAAGTGTGAGGGTCAAGGAAGATGCTAAAGAAGAAATGGAAAATGAATTTGTAGAGGTGTACCCTCGCAAGGAGGAACCGCCTCAAATTTGCTTTGAAGTACCATCTAATTCACTCCCCAAAGAAGCTCACGAGTCGCCCCAATCTTACTTGGGTTTCATCAAGTCTATCCCATCCTTCAAGGAACCATATCGTGACAAGAAAACGTTGATTAAGCATGAAAACTTGAGACACTTGTCTTGTGTTTACTATTTTCTTACTTATGCTTGTTATGTGGGTGATCTATGCTATGGTCATGCCTCTTGTTTATGGGCTAGTGTGTATGATAAGTTACTAAGGGCATTGCGTTGTTCCGCTCTTAATTCTTGAAGAAGAAAAATGTTGAAAAGGCGTCGAGCAAACGACGAAAACCAAAAGTGCTTTATGGGAGGCAACCCGTACTCCTTTCACATTTCTTTACTCTCCTTTGCATTTCTAGTACTCTCCTCCACATTGAGGACAATGTGGAAACTAAGTGTGGGGGATGAGTTTGGTTATAACATATGTAAGCTTTATTTCATGTTTTGATGCATATTTTTGGGAAAAAAAATTGAAAATTCCGGGTAGGTGTAAACCCAGAAGGGTGGGCACCTAGGCAAGATTGGAAAAGGTGGCCGAGGACGGAATGAAAACCCGAAAGGGCATTCTGGGCAAAATGAAGAAACGAGTGCGAGCCGCCATGAGAGGAAAGGAAAAGCTAAGGTGAAAAGCCGAAAGGGCACCTTAGGCAAAATGAGCGATTTTCAACTAAAAAATCAAAAAATTGAGAAATGAAACATAAAAAAGATGGAGGGATAAGAAGGGAGTGATAAGGAGGGTCATGGAAGGAGGCTAGCTTTAGGACTTAATTTCTTTTTGAGTCACAAAAATATATCCCAAATTGGTGGTTTCTTCTTGGGTTGCTAGGTTGTGAATGTTGTGGTGTTGTCCAACTTAGTAACCATGGCTTGCATTTGTATGGAGTGATAATGGGGTGTGATATGTAGTGATGAGTTGTGTTTGGTAAGGAGGATTGATGGGTCACTTTGCTATTGCCTTGGGATAAGGCATGAGGGACCATTACTAATTCTTTGGTGATATAAGAAGGGTGGAGTTGCGTGATGAGTCGGAGTTGGAGTTGTGTCGTCTCTTGTGTGAGGGATTATATAAGGAGGGTGAGTGAAAGAAGAGTTTGTGTCAACTTTGAGTGTAGATTTTCTCTTTAATTGGTGGTTGTTCAAGAGGGAGATATAAGAAGGATGAGGTAATGGAATAGTGATCATTTACACCCTTGCTCACTTGTAGACTTGCTCAATTGTTTGTCTTGTGTTTTGCTCGGGACGAGAAAAAGTCTAAGTGTGGGGGTATTTGATAGAGTCAAATAGTGTCGGCCTAATTAGGTAATTTTAGTTGAATAAACTTATCACAAAGCCGGTTTTGCGTGTTAATCGTTGTATTTTCCGGTGAATCCACATTTGTTGTAATTTGGATCATTTGAAATTGTTGTTGGTATTTACATCTCAAGGTAATTCAAGTACTTCATATTGGTAAGTTGAGATGAATGGATCATTTTGTACAAGCCGACTCACAAGTCAAACCCGAGCCACGGTCAACCAAGTTGAAGAAGGAGAGCAAAAGGTAAGCCAAGAGATTAAGTGCAAAGTCAAGAGAAGCAAGTAATAGGAAGAATTGAAGCCTTGACATGCACAAACAAGAGCCAAAATGAAGAATTGAAAACTCGGTTTCACAAGGGTCAACTTCAAACGAGTATATCTCGAGTTCTAGAGGTTATATCGATGCAAGGTCAATTGGAGGTGAAGTCTTGTGATCTTAGCTTTCCAACGGTAGGTCACGCGCCTCGTTTGTCCTAGAAACGAGGGAGATATGGCTTTCGAAAGATGTTGCTGTTAGTCTGAAGCGCAGCCTGCGCTCTACTCTGAATATCGCATCTCTAGTTCCATGTTTTGGGCTTTGTTGATGGACTTAACCTAGATTCTCTTGCCCCCTGTAAATATCTAGAATTTTGAGATCTAAAGACTCTCCACTCTCATCTAAAGATCCATGTTTTAATCCTTAAGCTTGTAATAATTAGGAAGAATTCTCTTTAATTTATGTTAAGAATTCTTCAATTTGTGGGTTGTAAGACAATTATGAGGAGCTAATCTTCTCATTGCTTGGTGTAATTTGGTAGACACTACTTTCCTTAAGCTTGGTAAGAATCTCTCAATCTTTCCTCAATAATTATTGCATATTCCTTAAGTTCTTGTTTATGTTGGGTGTTATTGTGTTAGGAGTAGCTAACCTTGCATGTTAATCATCTTACTATTTCAATCCTTGTAGCAAGCTTACATCTTTATGAATTTGGTTTAAAGTTTGTATCTTTGTGAGTGGAATTTGCATGTTGAACCTTGGGTTATTTGAATTTGGTTTAAATTTTGTATCTTCGTGAGTGGAATTTGCATGTTGTCGTTGAACCTTGGGTTCGTTGGATTAAGCCTCCTAAAGGTTTAATCTTGACTTCTTTTGTTTGGAATTGATCTTAATGCTCTTGTGTGTAAACCCTCTTGTGGTTTTCAATTGGGTGATCATATAAGTCGGATTAACTACTCTACCTTAGGAGCAAGTAATCACCATCTTATGAAATTTGTTGAGTAATTGTTGAGGGAAGAATAGAGAGGATCTTTATGCTTAGGAAGTAGTTGTTGAGCCTTGTTACACAAAGTTTCTCTATCTTATTGAATCTTGCATAGTAGTTGTTTGTTGAATTGTCTCAATAGGAAAGTCTCCAATTTTACCCAATTTCCATGTTTTTTCCTACCAAATGTCTTTTCCATCTATGTTTCCTATAAGTTGAACATTGTTAATAGCCATTGTTTGTGATTAGTTTAATTTGTTGAGTCTAAATTGTCATTAGTGTCTTAAATAGTTTACAATTAAAGCTTTGTTAAAGGTCCTTCCCTTGGGTTCGACCCTAGCTTATCATATTACTACCTTATTGTTAGTAGTTAGTAGAGTCTAGTTAGGTTTATAAATTGTTAATTTGATAGTTAATTCTAGTATTAACGACACCTAATCTTTTCACTATCAATCATCAACACAACTTCCATTACCATACAAATTATCCAATTCGCACCCTTCTTTTACACCTAAAAACCCGACATCGGAGCTCGTCAATACGCACTTCAATGGCTGCACGCATCTGAATAAGGACACACCTTTGACCCGTGACCATCTGTAGCAGCACCACAAATCAACCCGCTTCGACATCGATTCTGACGCCGCAATTCATAGCAACCAGCCGCAGAGCTCACCGCCGTCCACCACCTGCCCAGAAATCCGCCAATCGAGCCATCATCGTTCAACCAAAACTGAGTGCGAACCCAACCACCATAGCCAATCATCAACCTCCATCACCAATTCAACCACCATCTCCGTTCAATCGATTGAAATCGATGTTGCCGAGAGGCGGAATTGTGCTCGGCCGAGCATCTTGATGTTTTGGTCGGGTGAAAGTGTTTTTGACTTCTGTGAGTCGTTGCCTTTGACAGGAATAGGAGAAACAAAGAAAAAGTTTTTTTTTGGTGGAACTGTGAGAATATATTAATAATCGATCAAAAAGAGCACCATTACAACCATTTTAGCAAATTCAGAGAAGACCTGACCTAGCATAACATGCTACATAACACTAGTACAGTCCCTTCTCTTTACACCATTCCAAAACCCTATATTGTATATGACCTACAAAATTCATTGTAAGCCTCAATTTAATATCCTCCCTAATGCACTGTAGAACACGTTCAGGATGGGGGACATACATATCCATTCTGCAACAATTACGTGCCAACCAAATCTGGTAGAAGAGACCCATAACCACAACACATTTCAGCATTCTGATCAACAGAGATTGACGTCTATCCTTCAGAAGAAGCATTCTAGTGTTTAGACCTTTGTTTTCAATTCCTAACCAGTTATGAAGAAGACTGAAACATTTGATAACATAAGGACAAACTTCAAAGATATGCTGGTGAGTTTCAGGAAACTGACAACACAAGAACATAAACCATCTTCACAGATGCCCATTTTTGCCAGTCTACCAAGGGTAAGAAGTCTGCCTCGTTGAATCAACCAATTAATTAAGCTGTGTTTGGGAATGTTGTATATATTCCAAACCATAGCCTGTCACTGCACTCTTTAATCATCATTTCTGCCAAGCCACTCATAACCTTTTTCAATAGTGTAAACCTCTGTATCACTTTGCCACATACCATCATCATACGCCAATTTAAAGTTATCTTTAACCTCACATACTTTTCGCCATGCCCAATAACTGTTAGGAGAGGGACTATAAGACAACCAAGCTCTCCCCTTTAGGTAGATACTGTCTATCCAGCAAATCCAGAGCAGATCTTTCTTCATTAGTATCCACCAGGCGAACTTCCCAATAGCAGCTAAGTTCCATATCTTACTGTCAATAAGCCCTAAACCACCAAATTTCTTCCCCTTACAAAGGATATTCCAGCTCACAAGGGGAGCTTTAGAATAGGATTCGCTCCCTTCCCATAGAAAGTTCCTGCAAAGAGCTTGAATCCTATACATGACTCCAACAGGTAGAATAAAGAGCTGTGACCAATAGTTGTGTATAGTGGCTAGCACTGCTTTGACTAAGACCAATCTATCAGAATAAGAAATTTTCCTCTTGTTCAATCCTCTTATTCTAGCCACCATTTTATCAACTAGGATATTACAATCAATTCTGGTCAATCTTTTATGTGAGATGTTAACCACAAGATATTTGAAAGGAAGCTGACCTCTTTTGAAACCAGTGATGTCAAGTATTGCATCTGCCACTACATCTACTACCCCATTCATATAAATATCAGATTTTTCACTACTAATAGCCCGACCAGTAATAGCAGTGAACACTTTAAATACCTCCATGAGAATGGTAACAGACTTTATATCACCTTTACTGAAGAGGAGAAAGTCGTCAGCAAATATTAAATGAGTCATCTTCAATTTCTTACACAAAGGATGGTAGGAGAAAGCAGGAAGTTCAGTTACTTTATCCAAAAGTCTAGACAAGTACTCAATACAAATAGTGAACAAGAGTGGATATATGGCATCCCCTTGTCTAAGCCCTTTCTTACCTTTAAAGTATCCATGGGTCTGGCCATTTAGACCAATTAAGAAAGAGGGAGAACTAATACATTGCATAATAAGGGAAATTAACTTGGGTGGATAGTTAAGGAACTCAAACACTCCTTCTAGTATAAAGTCTAACCAAATCTTGGATGATCAATATTACCCAAAATAAATCTCCCTTTGATGAAAGCACTTTGAGCAGGGTTAATAATCTCAGTCAAAGAAGTTGTAATTCTTTCACAAATAATTTTTGAGATAGCCTTATATAAGATGTTGCAGCACGCAATTGGTCGAAATTCTTTAACATGTTTAGGCTCATCTACCTTAGGAATGAGAATGAGATTAGTAGAGTTGATCTGCTGGAGAAGTCTACCAGTGAAAAAGAAATCCTTTTGTAACGTCTGAATTTGGCTGAAGAGAGCCTTGTTTTTGTATTTTGTATTGTTTCCTCTATTTTGTCTTATTTTTAGATACTACCTCCTATTCTTCTTTTTCTTCCCCTTCGGTTTGAGGGGAGAAATTAAGAAAACCAAAAAATTACCTAACTACCCCCATATAATCCCACACCCATTTGTAACTATGAGAAAGAACTCACCCCACTTCTACCACCACTTTCCCCGCTACCACCACCTCCACCATGACACCCCTACCTCACGACACTAACAACCACATCGCAGTAGAGGAGGAAGGCGACAGATAGAGGGAGGCGGCAGAGGAAGGAGAGTGGGGCGGCGTATTTTAAGGGAAAAAAAGAAAAGAAAGGAGGATGAACAGTGGTGACTGAGGGCGGTTGAGGTTCTGGCGGCCGTGGCAGAGAAGAGGAGGGAGGCGGCAGTACAGATCTTAAGAAAAACAAAATAAAAAGAAAGAAAAGAGGACGGCATAGGAGAAGGAGGCGGTGGTGTAGTGGTCGGGTGGTAGAGAGGAAGAAGGTGGTAAGCGTTGGTGGTGGGTAAGCGGTGATGGCAGTGGTGTTGGTGGTAGGCGGTGGTGGTCATTGTTGTGGTGGTTAGGCGGTGGTGTTTCGGTGGTGATGCGGAGGCATTGGTGGCGGTGTGGTCGTCGTGGTGACATGAGCGTTAGTTGGCGTTAGTGATGGGTAGGCGGTGGTGTTGTGGTGGTCGTATTGTTGTGGCGGTGGTGGGTGGTGAGGAAGAGATGCGAAGGTTTTTTTTCTTCTGTGAGTGTAAGTGAGAAGGGTTAGTTATGTCTATTTATGAACATTATATGTCCAAATAAGAAAATAGGGAAGAAAACCTGAATAGTTCGTTTAAGGAAATAGGGAAGAAAATAGTGAATAAGAGGGAGTATTTCATAATTTAGGCCTAAATGACAAGATTGCCATTACTCACTTCACTCATATAAATAGACGGAAGTACTCCCAAATTAGAGAGAGCCCCGTTTTCATATTTAAGTTAGGTTCTAGTCTAATTTTTCTCCAAAGTTTCTCTCTTTATATTAGTTTAGAAATAGATTAATTAGTGTTCAAACTTCAATCTTTTGGGTATATAAGAGTAGATCTACCTTCTTTATGCACATTTCTCTCAATTATTGGTAATTTGGTATTAATTTCTTAACTCTCTCTTTTCTCATTGTTATTTCAATTATTGTTATATTTATTAGATTAGTTTAAAGTTCATGTCTTTATTGTCTTATTATAATTGATTTCATGTTTAGAGTGATTATAAGCGTGTTTTGTATTAGATTAGTAATAGTTAAAAGTTGTCATCTTTATTATTAATTATGCTTAATTTTATGTTAAGAATAATTATAAATGTGTCTTATGTTAGATTAAATATGATTAGTGAGTATTATTTTCACTAGGATTCGATTTAACCCCGACATGTGTAAGTTACTTGATTAAATTCCATTTTCATTAGTTGTTGGAGTGTTGGTTAAGGAAGATTGGAGGATTTGACTTGTTATAGTCTTATTTGTTTTTGGTGATTGACTTTTGACCCTTGACCATTGGTGAGAACATTTTAGGTTGGGAGTGAGACCACCTCATTTGGACTAGTTGTCGACCTAGGTTAAACCCGAGAGGGAGAACCGAGGGAGGGTGCCTTAAATCTTGAGTTTGAAATCGACCCTCAAGAGAGGGAGTGGGATGACTTGGAACCAACGCGGGTTTAATAACCTTGATCAATACTCGGATATTTTGGTATTGAATTAGGGAGTCCGACTTACGAACCCGAGAGGGAGGTAGCTCGGGGTGACTAGTTTCCTATTATGAGCCCGAGAGGGAGTTAGTAGGCGAATTAGAGGCGTTTCCCCTTAACACGTCTCCTTGACAACTAATTGACGGATTTATGATAGTAAATGAACATGTTGGTGGAGAAAATCGGATCCTAGTCCTTTCTTTATTGTTTAGACCATTATTATTTCTATTACTTGCTTTCTTACTTTAGTTGTCTTAGCTAGTTATTAATTTAGTTAATTAGTTTAATATCATCCAATTTCTTGATTCGCGTGGCTAACTTATAATCTAAGACAAAACTAGTACTCAAACTTGATCTCCTTGTGGTTCGACCTTGACTACCCTACTACATTAGTTTAGTTGAGTTTAATTTGTTTAATTGGGTACGATGACCTCTACCCACTATCAAAATGGCGCTGTTGCCGTGGAGATCAACGAATTGATATTAGTTTAGTCTTAGATTTGTTAGGCTACGTTTTTTTTGTTGAAATTTCAAAATGTTGTTTTATCTTGGTTTTCCTCAATATGAAAACGAAGAATTTTGGGCTTATATTGATAGACTTTTGAAATTTCTTGACTCACTAGATGATCATGGTTTTAGTAAGGAAGAATTACGTCTTACAATTGAGAAAGGCATGAATAGTCAAGTTAAATATTTTCTTGATTCCTTATGTGATGGTGATTTATCTTCCAAATCGGATGATGAAGCATATAATCTTTTTGATTGGTTGAACCGTGAAAGCCAAAAGCCTAATTTTTCTTTGTCGAGTATTGAGGAGAATACTATTGTGGGTGTTAGTGAGGGTGTTATGGTGATTGAGGAAAGTGAGGATGTCTTGCAGGAGAGGCTTGAGATTGAAGTGGAAAGACCTTTTGAGCAAGTTGAGTTTGACACTCCCTTTTTTGAGGATGAGCCTTGTACCCCTTTCGAGGATATACATACTACCTCCACCACTTTCATAGTTACACCCACCGATAAGGAGGATGCTCTCTTTGAGGATTATGAGATCAGGAGTGATGAAGAGAGCATTATGTTTGAAGAGTTGGAGGTCAAATGGAATGATGAATTTCTTGGTGAGGAAACTTTGTTGGAGAATTGGGATTTTGAGGTTGATTTAATCGAGGAGCCTATCCTTGAGAGATTTGAAGCTCCCCTCCTTGTTGATGATGAATCCCTTAAACCCATTTATTCCATTGACCTCATTTATCTTGAACCTTTGTTGGAGGTTATGTATGTTGAGGAGGAGAGTGCAAGCATTGATGGTGAGAGAGATTGTGAGGTGCATTTATTCGAACCACTTTTTGAGAAATGTGAGGCACATTTTGGTGGTGAGGATGAGTTCCTTATACCGACCGATGACCTTAACCTCATTTCTTATTCCCCTTTACTTGAAAAAGCTTGCATGGGTGAGTCGGTAGAAGCCCCCCTCCCTTATAAATTTGATGATTATGATGTCTTCCTTCCTTCCAATTTTGAGAAATTCGTGTTTGAAATGAAAGGGTGGAAAGATGAAGTGGAGTGAAAGGAGGCTCATCAAGCCTCATATATTGTTAATTGATCCATGATTGTCCCTTTTGATCATCCTCCTCCTGTAAAGGAGGAAATGTTTTATATTGTCGAGTTTGAGCTTGATGAGGAGAGTGATCAAATTGGAGAAAAATGGAAGATTCTTAAAGATTTGAACTCTTTTGATAAAGTGAAGGCAATGAGTGGCCTTGATCATAGATTGTGGGATCCCGGATAGTTGATGAATTTGATTGTAGGTTTGGCGGTTTCCTTAAAACTGCGCTTTTTGGGAGGCAACCAAAGCTTTCTTTTATGCTCTTTTTGTTTTTGTTTTTTTTTTCAAAATTCCAAAAATATATTCTTTTATTTCAAAAAAATTGCCTCTTAACCACACTTCATCTGTCATTGGAAGTTGTAAATATCAAGTGTGGGGAGGAGGCCCAAAAAAATCAAAAACAAGTTATTGTATTTTAAGAAAATTTTCAAAATTACAAAAACATGTCTTTTATTTTTCCTATTTCTTCCCTACATTTCATTCCACCGAGGACGATGTAAATTTTAAGTGTGGGGAGGAAAATATCCACCCTGTGTATATTTGTTTATATTTGTATATACTTACTTGTTAATTTGGAAAAATTAGAAAAATTAATCTAAAAATTCAAAAAAATCAAAACATTTGCATTGTTTATATTATATATATTGCATTTGTCCTAAAAATTTTGATAGGCAACACATGCGAGCATTGGAGAAGACGCTTGGTAAAATTCTTTCAATCCTTTCTCCTTTATCCTTCCTTTTCTTTTTGTATATATAAGCATGGAGAAGGACGGGATATGTGATGTGGGTGTTCCCTTTGGGAACCGTTTTGGATATGCTTGTGTTGTTGGTGTGCTGTTAGGACTAGATATTGTATGCATTTAGACTAGACATGTATATATGTGTTCACTCTTGCATTCACGTAGCTTGTTCATAGAGGGTCTAAATGTGGAGGATATATGTTGTGAATGATGATAATTGTTTTGCCCGTGTCATTTCCCTCTTGATAATTTGTGCTTCTTGATGACACATGTTAGGGTTCTTGCTTCCAAAAACCCAGAAGTCTAGCTTAACAACCAAGTTGCGACCACCCTGTGAGACCGTATTAGACCCGAGACTCAAGATTTGACCTAGGACCGACATAGCTACTCAAATGTAAGGATAGAGCCTCCATATGGCCGGTCCATCAAACCGGTCGCGTTAGGTATTTCTGAGTAGTTCTCCTTGCGTGGTGTGTCATGTCAAAACGCATAAGTATGGAGCTCATTCCTTGATTCCGTAGAAATATTGATGTGTATATTGAGACGATTTTGTTCAATAAAGTAATCTCACAATAGCCAAATAAGCCTTTGTTATACCCTAGAGTTATTTTTCCCTTTTGTTAACCCATTTTGAGCCTAAGCCTTGTCGTTTCTATTGCCAACAAAACAACTACATCCCATAAACAACTCACCTTTGTTGAGTTATTCGTCGTTGTAGTCCGTTTGTGGAACTGTATTTGGGTTGGAATTGACTCTTCTTGGGTGTATAATCTTGGATCGCATAAATGTGACGGTTCTTCAATTTTGGCTCATTTTGCAAGAATAAGAAGGTTATAAGTGTTGGAAAATGAAACAAATAAAATCATATAGAAAAGACAAAAATGTAATGAAAAACAAAAAGAAGAGAATGTTGTATTTGTGTTCAATAAAGGGTTGATGGATTTACAATTGTTCTTGTTTAGAAAGGAAATGAATAATTTTTGGAAATGGCTATTTTTGCCAAATTTTGTGGAAGAATCATTTTGCATTTGGTAAGGTTTAGTGGATTGGTTAAATATGGCGAATACTCGATCCTTAGCCCCACATATCCTAAAATGGTGCTTGCACAACCCCTTTTCACCTAACCCAAGCCGCGTTATAACCCGATTGTCTCTCTTGTATGTGCATCATTTTGACATTTCTCTTGTGGATATTGGATGGAGTACCATATTAGAATGCGGGCATGCTTCAGAAGTCGAGTTAGGAGAGTGATTTTGGTTACTTTTGTCACAATAATCACCCTATTCTTCATCGAGTGACTAGTGAAACTCGTGAGAGTCGGACTTAGGTCTCCTTTGGTCATGGGTTTGATATGGAGTCAAATCTTGTGTGTGTCGTGTCATTCTTGGGAGTATAGCGAAGTGCTTCCCCTTTCCCGCCAAGAATTTATTTCTTACGCACTCCGTGTCGTCAATGTTTGCTACTTCAGCTAGAGCTAGGGGATAGACACTTTGGTGAGACCTTGAGACGACATTCTCCACTAATGACTCTTTGTTCGTTTTTGAAAGCAAAACGGCCGCTTAGATGAGGCAAGCGGATTGACTTTTTGTCGATGCATCTTATTTGTTCACTTGTGCTAAAATGATGGATGTGTCGAATTTTTTTCCGCAAGCCCCCACTTGCCTCTCAAGGAAGCACATACCTCATTGTGTTTCGTTGTGAGTTGAAGGGACGGAGGAGGCCCGTTAATTTCCTTTCACCGGATATTACTAGTTTAGATAGTCCTTTTACATTACGGGTCTTAGTCTAGTCTAATGAGTTTACTCGAGGACGAGTAAGAGATAAGTGTGGGGAGATTTGATAACACATTATTTTACTTGTTTTAGCCCACGTTTCATTATTATTATTATTATTATTATTATTATTATTATTATTATTATTATTATTATTATTATTATTATTATTATTTTATTTATTATTATTATTATTATTATTATTATTATTATTATTATTATTATTATTATTATTATTATTATTATTATTATTACTATTACTATTACTATTACTATTACTATTACTATTATTAGTGGTTCTCATAGTTGCATTCTTTTATCTCTGTTTCTCTATAGTTGCATTCTTTACACTGATTATCTTGGTTTGTGCGTCTATTATTTTAGCCTCTCATCTTTCGTCTTCAAAGTAAAATGTAACAGAAAGGCATATAGCACGAGGCTCTGTCTACGTCGGTGGCCTCTGACTGTAAAACAATTATTGATTCAGCCATTTCACCTGCAATTTTTTTAAGCTTTTCTATTTCTATTTCTCAATTGACATTAAATCTCTTCAGTTATGTTTTCGACTTCCACACAATCAAATTAAAATTTCTAGCAATATATATTAGCAAACCGGTTTTATTGGTGATTAGGAAATCAGTTTTAGGATGATTTATAGTTCATTCCCTTGGAGATTCATTTCCAAGCTTCTGTTTGCATCATTTATGTTATTAGATTGTCTATTATTGAATTAGTGTTTACTGTCAAATTTATCCTTGTTGGTAAGTTGAGCAATTCAATGAGCAATTACTCTTCCCATCCAACACTAAACCCTTTCCCGTCTTAAATGTTAGGACACTATTCCCCTAGTTTTAATCCCGTCCCCTAAAAAAGGGTTCACTCTTTCCCTCTAGGGTGTCTTTTGGTCTTGCTCCCGTTTGAATGACAATAAGGGAAAGGGTCCCAGTTTTAATTCTATGTGCATGAAATAAGGTTTTATGTGCATTAAATAAGTGTCTATATGCATGAAATAAGTTTCTATGTGCATTAAAAACTTATTCAGTTGCATCAATTGGTTATATTATGGTACTAATTACTCTTGGTTAGGACATTAATTTTAATTCATGCATGAAATAAGGTTCTCTTTGCATTAAAAACTTATTCCGTTGCATCAATTGGTTATATTAGGTTACTAATTACTGTTGGTTAGGACATTAATTTTACTCTATGTGCATAAAATAAGGTTTTATGTACATGAAATAGGGTTCTATGTGCATGAAATAAGGTTATATGTGCATTAAAATGTTCAATTGCATCAATTGGTTATATTATGATACTAATTATTGTTGCTAAAGGACATTAATTTTAATTCTATGTACCTGAAATAAGGTTCTATGCGCATGAAATAGGGTTCTATGTGCATGAATTAAGGTTTTGTGTTCATTAAAAAGTTCTTCAGTTGCATCAGTTGGTTATATTATGATACTAATAACTGTTAATTAAGGACATTAACTTTAATTCTATGTGCATGAAATAAGGTTATATGTGCATAAAATAAAGTTATGTTCGTGAATTAAGGTTCTACGTGAATGAAATAAAGATAATGTCTGTGAAGGCGATTTGATGTATTTAACGGCCTTTCAAGCCATTTAAGTGTATGTATTACAAATCTTACTAATATGTGAGAAACATTTCAGTGTACTTATGTCAGTAATTTAGGCGGCCGTAATCATATGATACGCCTGTTATTTCATACTCGTATTTGTTTAGCGTATTCTAAAGGCTATTAGCTTAATGGTAGAGCAATGTGCAAATTTTGCACAAATGTATGGGTTCGAGTCCCATATAGCCTATTAAATCGCAAATGCAATGATAGGAACGTGTTATGATGCAAGCAATACAACCCAATTATTTAGGAGGCCATCATCATATTCGGGCGATGGTGCGCAAACCATGATCAGACTGAAGCGAGCATCAACAACGGCAATGAGCCAGTGTATAGCTTTGTAATTATCAGAAGTTCAGTAGAAGCATTTCAAAGACTAGCATATAAATGCCATACTTGAACTATTAATATTATTAGGATTATTTAATGACAATACTCCAAACTATTGGGGTGCTTCTTAAAATACTCCAAACTTTGTTTTAACTACCAATATACCTAACTTTCACATCTATTCTCTCTTACTAAAACAGGTGGAAGGGTTAACTGCTAAACCGGTTTCAATCTATTTTATCCCTTCTCTTTCTTCACCCATTTTAATTACTTTATGAAAGCACCATAGATGATCTTTTTTTTTCTCCAGAACACACAAATATTTTTGTCAGCTTGATTCAATCATTAAAGCGATATACCGTAATTCTCAGCAATTTCTTAAGTCAGATCATAAGACCTACCAATTTAACTTCGAGAATAAAAAATTTCAATCCTTTCATTGACCCCAATTAACATCATTAATCTTCATCTTTTTTTTTTTCTCCAGAACATAAACCTCACTAATCTCCTCCAATTCATCCTCTTTACCATCTCCATTCACATGACCATCATCTACCTCAACCTCTTTTCGCTCCTCATCATCAACTACCTCCATGTTCATCCCCAATTCCAAATCATCATCCCTAAAATTTAGTTTCATACCAGGCAGCAGGAGCATCTAAATTAACATTACCAGGCAGGAGCATCAATTGATTGAGTCAGTCACGCATCACCATATATATCATACGGTTTCGATTTCGGAGTTGGTTTCGGTTCTGAAATCTGGGTGTTTTCGGTGGTTTCATAGGTTATTGGGTCTGAATTTGAGGTGGTTGTGTTGCTTTACATTTTATGATTATGAAGGAGTTTGGTTTGTAACGAAGGTGAAATTTGGAAGTGCAATACTCACGTCAAGCAGTCTTGCTCTTTGAACCTTGAACCTTAAACCGTCTTGAACCGCCATTTCAATTTCAATTTTCGAAACCCTAGATCCCCATTAAACTTTCGGGGTAAAATCTAATCTGATACAATAAGACTAAAAATTGCAGAAAGGTCGAAACCATAGATCCCCATTTCAATTTGGGGTTTGTACGGTCATATATTCAATTAGATTAAGTAGTATTTTTTGTGTCTGTTTTTTTATTGATTTTTTTGGTAATTTTAAATGGGTTTTTCTGAGTTTTCTAGATGTTTTAGGATAGGGAAGGGGAAGGGCGAAGGTGATGTAGATCATGAGAAAGGTGGGGCTTTTTACCGGTTACTATAGGTTAATAAAGAGACAATTCTATTAACAGCGGAGGGGTGTAATAGTTTGTTATATTGGTAGTTAAATCATAGTTTGGAGTAATTTGAGAAGTACCCCAATATTTTGTAGTATTCCCATTAAATAACCCATATTATTATTGTTATTATTATTATTATTGTTGTTGTTGTTGTTGTTGTTGTTGTTGTTGTTGTTGTTGTTGTTGTTGTTGTTGTTGTTACTATTAATATTAATATTAATATTAATATTAATATTATTAATATTATTATTATTATTATTATTATTATTATTATTATTATTATTATTATTATTATTATTATTATTATTATTATAGTTCTCATTATACTAGTGGTTCTCACTCGGGGTGAGCAAAAAATCCGATTATTCGAACTGATCCGACATTCGATCAGAAATAATGGATATCTGATCCGAAAAGCGATTCGCATCGGATAGCCGTATCCAAAAATATCGGATATCGGATCAGATACGGAAATCAGGTTTAAAAATTCGGATACCCGATATCCGAAAATAATCGGATCGGATATCAGATATCGGATCGGATACCGGTATCTATTTAAAATCCGATCTGTACTCGAGATCTGATCAGTAAAAAACACACATTCCAATCGGATACCCGATTACCTTTTTCTTCATTTCCCCCATATATAAGCAAAAACCCTTATCTAATTTCCTTTCACTGCCTCCCTCACTCTCTCAGATCTACCGTCTTCTACTTCATGACTTCATCTCCTTCTTGAAATCCTAATTTACTTTTTTTTTTTTTTTTCATTTTATCTACTTCATCTCCATTCTCCACCGCCATCTACTTCTACTTGAAAGCAGGTATAATTCGATTTCTGTACTTTTAAATTTTGTATTTAATTTTTCTGAGTTTAAGTTGTAGATCTAACTTGTTATGCCTTGGTTTCTTAAAATGATGAACGAAATAGAGTAGTATATTCAATTTCTGTACTCTATAAGCAATATACTAACGGTATCTTGCTAAAAATAAATACTACAGCTCATATATATTGTTTTTGATCGATTTCTTAGAGAAAGTCTTGATCTTTCTCTGTTTTAGGTTCAATTGAAAGACTTTCACTTTGGAAGTCTCTTCATTTTTGCATTACCAACTGTTTTTTTGGTGTCGGGCTAGAGTTTGATTGTGTTGTTTCAGTTAAAGCTCTCAACTTTGGTCATCTTGTTTTACCGGTTAACGCTGCTTTTCAAGTCTTAGGGTGCACTTTCGTTGGAAATTGATCATCTTCATGTTGTTTGTTGATATTTTGCCCTGTTAATTGTTTTTTTGGTTTTATTCGCATTTTCTTAATTTAGCTACCCGCATTATTTGGACATGTGGTGTAGTAATGTCTAGACCGTGTTGCATAGTGTAGTGAAATCATTTGATCTTTTGCTGCTGTTTTTTCTGTTTGACCTTATACAATTCACATTTGAATATTTGACGCCTTGGATATTAAATTTTGCAAGGTTATATGGCGTCCTCTTCTAGTAACGCTAGTGCAAATGTTCCAAATGACGGATCACTGCCCTCCATTAATGAGGATATTGAGATGGGTTAGGCTAATGTTAAAGCTACTGAACCAAAGGGGAGAGGTACAAAAAGGGTTAGGGATGTTGAACCACGTTAGAAAGGTAAAAAGCGTTCAGAGCTTTGGAATCATTTCGAACCTTTTAAAATAGACGAGGTTGAAGAGCTCCATATAATTATTGTCCAAGGAATGTAAGTGATGGTTCTAAGAGTGGTACTACTTCCATGAAAAATCATCTAGGTAGATGTCCTATGTACCCTCCTAATGTCGATAGAGCACAAAAACGTATTTCTTTGCAAAGTGACTTGACCGGTGGGGATAGTCGGGATACTAGTGTTGGTAACAATAGTATTAAAAGTTTGGTTGAGAAGAGAGGTAAGCTTGAGTTGTGGAAATTCAATCAAGCTGATACTAGTGTTGCTTTGAGTAAAATGATAATAATAGATGAGAAACCATTTAGAACCGTTGAACATGATGGTTTTCGATTGCTCTGTTCTGTTGCTTCTCCTCGTTTTTTGTTACCCACTCGTTGGACGACTGCTAAAGATATTTTTATTATGTACTTGGAGGAAAAGAGTAAGTGTAACACCCCCGCACACCAGGACGCCTAACCAAGGACCATTCTAGTGTATGACGCTGTGACCATCTAGGTTTCCCGAGGAAGTAGATCAAATCAGACAATAAAAGAACAATTATAAAATATTAATGTATCTTATAAAATTCAACTCAATACAAACTTTTATACCAAAGATAAAACTACAACACTCATGACACAGCACTTCTAGACTGGTAGCGTGATTACTCAATCCCTCCAATCCTAGCAGCCACAATCAACAGTACCTGATAAGCCAACTGCTCACCATCCCCGAATGGATCACCGCAGATACCACAAAACAACACACTACTACAAATGAGCACTTGGGCCACGGCCAAATTCGTGGCGCAAGTACTAAATTTCCGTGGCTAAATCATTTTGCAACGGAAATACCTTCCGTGGCGCAAGTGGCCGTGGCAAAGAGATAGCCACGGGAAAAACAAGAACGTGGCTATTATTGAATTTTTGGCCACGGATTCTCTCGTGGCCAATAACTCCCGTGGCCAAAGAAATTTCCCGTGGCGAAAAAATAATTCCCGTGGCAAATAATATATATGAAAATTAAATAAATAAAACGTAAAATAATTTATTTATTTTTCACAATAGGTATTTTATCATATACGGAACCATGACAATCTAGGTAATTGTTTCGCTAGTTAACTTGATTCATTTGAACGTTACCCATCCCAACACTACTCTCACCTGAGCACGCTTAACCGTAGAGTTATTTTGATGTGCTACCGAAATTGAATGTTACCTTTGTTGATATAATTAGCACTTTGAATCCTTTTAAGTTTATTTTTTTTCTTTCAAATATTACCTTTAGTACTATTTAATTACATAAATGTTACATGTTTTACAATTTTTGTGGGAAAAACATTATTTTGGCCGAAACAATTAAATTTTCGATATTAACCTCCTGATTAATGATTTTTTACATCATTTTTTTGCCCAAATCAGTAAACCATTTTCTCCAAAAAGTAAAATTAATTCTGTTTTCCTAACATTTTTTTATTTCTTTTGTTTATCGACATACTTGTTTTCATTTCTCATGTACTCATATTTTCGTATATTTTGTTGGGGTTGGTGTCCTTAACAGTTAGTGCAAGGACTTATAAATCTCTAAAAGGATCAAAGGGTATACTTTGTATCATAATCAGTTGATCCACGTTTATCAATAACGGTTGGCTTGCTAGATAAGTTTGACGTTATTGTCATACAGATGGCGGTGATCAACTGGTCCCTAAAAGTCACACCTATAGGATACGTTTTGAGTGATGTGACGGTATGAAAATACAGTCATGTAGATGCCAAATTTGACTAACCAGTTAGTCTGAGTTATTTGACTAATAATTAGTCAAAATGTGATGTTGAGATATTATATTTAATACGGATTAAATATCATGGGCTAAAGGCGAATTAACCAGTTAATTCGTAAAATTAAATATAAGCGTTTTATATTTAATTAAATGTATATTGAATATAATTATACAATACTGTTTTGTCGGACATGTATTAATAATTCAACTAACCCGTATTATTAGTTGATGCCTTAATTTCCGATAACCGATAACAGTTTATAATGAAACCGCGTCGTATACATTTAGCGAGTTATGAACCGGACCACGAGTTAAAAATAAGAGAAAATGGAAAAGCCCATTTCTCCCACTCTCACTCTTTGGCCGGTTTTAGGAGAACAAAAGGGAGAGTTTTCTCCTTTGGAAAAAACCTAATTTTTTTGCTAAAAATTATTAGGGTTTTGGGAATTGTGCCTCCTGAATTCCGGATCTCTCATCCAACACAAACTCACAAAACAATCCCCTCAATATTGCAAGGCAATTAGGGGATTCTCTCTAGCACAAGGGCATTACTCGGACATCTTGGGTGCAACAATTAGGAGGAGGTCTACCTTGATCTCTCATTGCCTTTTGCACTAGGACCGGAGGTTATTTCTATATCTTCATCGTTTCATCATGTTTTTCGTTTTATGACTATAAATCACATATTAATTTTGCGTTATAATCCTATATAGAAAGGGTTTTATACGGATATTACCCTACAAGTGGTATCAGAGCGAGGCCACGTAAATTTTCTATGTGTTTTTTCATCAAACGGATTGAATCGATGAATTTTTTGTCCAAAAAAAATGTCACGGCTGTTTTTTTTTAACTCGGCAGAAATTTTTTTTTTGCTGCGTTTTTTTTCTTGTTTTGTGCCTTGTGATCCGTGTCAAGTTTACACGGTAATGTTTGTCTTTTGTTTTGTGTTCATTTTCGATCTTTGCATATTGTATTGTAATCGATATTCATTGCAATTTGTTAAAGATCGATCAAAATGATTGCATAAAATTTCGTGTGGCAAGTTTTTTTTGAAAACCGTGTGGCCTCCATCATACACGGCCTGTTTTCTGTTTTTTTTTTTTGCATCGTTATGCGTGCCACACAATTTTTAGGTCATTCGATCTCATGTTTTCAATCGTTCTTCACATGTTGCAATTTTAACCGATAATTATTGCAATATGTTGAAGATTAACAATTGTAGTTTGTTTTCTATATGGATTAGATTAAAATTGCAATTGTGTTTTATCAAACCGTGTTGTTTTGATCTTTAGTTGCTCACGTTTTGAGCCGTGTAATTTTTTTTTTTTTGTTTAGTGATACTCTCGTTTTTACAGCATTCAATAAAAAAAAAAAAAAATTTTTTGGGTACTGGTACTGTTCACGTACAGCAGTACAGGAAGAAAAAAAAAAAAAAAAAAAAAAAAAAAAAAAATTTCCGGCCCTTTTAATGCATAAATCGGTTTTTATGCTCTCGCTTGATGGTGAAACGGTTCACCCACGAACAATTAAATTACTTTAAAACAATTTAATGTAACGGATTATCTCGGATTAAAATTAACTTGACTAAAGCGGTTCTGTCATGTAATTTTAATTATCTTTGGTGGTTTGGATAAAAATTTAACATAATTACGGAATTATGTCACGAATAAATTTAATTTTTAGTTGATGCATTTTACTTTATCGTTCTTGTTTATATTTTGAATGTTTTGAATGCCTTTTAATTACGTATTTAATTATTTTGCAAACGGTTGTAACTTAGTGTGGCCTTAGTAGAACGTGTTACCGTAATGATGGAACACGGTCTTGGTTGTATTTTGAGATCTCGTATCTCCATTTTATTTCTTTTAATTACAGTTTTTATTTAGAATGTAAATAGGTTTATATTTGTAAATTTTAAATTGTAATTTTTGAGAAGACTAAAGATGGAGACCGGATGCTCACTCCCGCTACATGGACAAAGATGGAACACCAAGACAAGCTTTTCGGGTCCAACGGTGGATTCCAAAGTTGTATTTTGTTCTTTTTACTAGGATAGGCCACACTAGGAAATTTTTATTTACGTATTGCATTCATTTATTTATTTTATTGTAACGATAGTATGCATCATATTCCGCCTAAAAACCAAACCACCTAATAATTGCATGAAAACTGACACATATAGAGGTCACTAGTTAGTTTTCTTTGACATTCGCATGTCACACGATTTTAAGCCATCACCCAAATTAATTCATTCACGCAAACGCTAGTTATTCGTTCACTTAATATGAATTATAATTTAGTTGAAGGGATCTTCCTCGTATAAACAAAAATTGAGAATGGTCTTTATAGGTCAAACTCCAATGAGTCCCTTCTTCGTCGGTAGGCATAATATGACCCCTTCTACGTCGGGTAAGTTGGAACCGATTGATCTATTTTATCTCAACACTATGGTCACTCGTACGATCCTGTGACTATGGTGGACTATAGATAGGATTTACGGAAATCTATCGACCAAGAGTTCTTCTAGAAGAATTAGCTAAACAGTTGGCTTATCAATTTACAGAAATTGAGTCTTGGGATCACTTGTATCATTCTTGAGGGAGATCAATTATGCAAGTGCATTGAGTCTACACGTTAAAATGAATTTTAAAATAGACTTAAATCACCTCGATGAGTTGCTTATTTCGTTTTGTTTTTCTTTCTTTTTCAGTGTAGATCACGTTCACATAAACTGCTAATAACAAAATGGCTGGTCACTTGAACGACCCAATACTAAGTGCCACATTGGACCGTGAGTCCTGGCTTCGGATCTTCATGAATCAGATGAATCAGTCTACTCGACTGAAGAATGATGGATCCAACTTCGGAGACTGGGAGGCGGCATTACGGAATGCTCCCGCTGCTGACGGGAAGCTCAAATATCTATTAGAGCCCCTCCCGGCAAACCCAGGTCCCACGGCTAGAGCTGCTGAAATCACCAAGTTTAATGATTTCTGTATGGAAGCGGGTGCGATTAAAAACGTACTCATTTTTGCAATGGAATCCAATTTGCAGAAACGCTTCATAGCCCATGGTGCAAACAAGATTTTCACCACGCTCACCAAGGAATTCTCGAAAGCACCGAGAATCGTGACCTTTGAGCATACCACTCGCTTCTTTGATGCAAGACTCCAGAAGGGCCAACTTTAGCCCACACATTCTCAAAGCATGATTGAGAATGTCGAGAAAGTGAGACCTTTGATTGTAAGATCAGCGAGAACATTGTGATCGACCGCATACTTCACTCACTCCACGATGGTTATTCGCAATTTAGAGCGAATTACTATATGAATGATTTGAAGAAAACTCCCCATGAACTGCACTCCCTCCTCGTACAGACCGAGAAGGACATGAAGTTCAGTGGGAGCATGAAACAGGATGTTCTCGTTGTGTCAAACAAAGGGAAAGGTAAGGGCAAAGCTCGAGCAAACCTAGCGAGAGGTAAACCGAAGTTTAAGAAGTCGGGTCCAGGTAAGAGTGGGCCTGGTGAGTCGAGCACCTCATCAGGCGCGACAAAGAGCAAGAATGAAAACATGGAGTGCCATCATTGCCACAAGACTGGGCATTGGAGGCGTACATGTCCTGTTTATCATGAGGACTTAAAGGCAGGTCGTGTTAAACCTGTTGGTATGTCTTCTCTCTCTTCTACTTTTATTCATATGATTGAGATTAACCACGCAAGTTACGGAACTTGGGTACTTGATACTGGTTGTGGTTCTCATCTGTGTAATCATGTGCAGGGGCTCCGAAACATCGAACCCCTCGTAAAGGGTGAGGTGGACCTGCGTGTTGGGAATGGAGCAAGAGTGGCTGCCATCTCAAAGGGGACATATGTGATCCAGCTTCCTAGCGGATTTGAGTTATCATTATATGATTGCTATTATGTTCCTAGTCTTTTGAAAAACATTATTTCAGTTTCTGCACTTGACAAACTTGGTTTTTCATTTGTAATAGAAAATAATGCTTGCATTTTCTCTTTACACAATATGATTTATGGCAAGGCGATCTCCTTGAACGGAATTTATGTTTTAGATCGGACGACCAAATATTACACGTAATGAATAAAAAGTTAAAGGTTGGTGATAAAGATCAAACATATCTATGGCACTGCCGCATGGGACACATTAATGAGAAACGCGTAAAACAGCTCATTAAAAATGGAGCTATCTCGGCCTTTGATTTTCAATCATTTGGCACGTGTGAATCATGTCTCATCGGTAAGATGACTCGTATTTCCTTCAAAGGTGTTGGAATGCGCGCTGCTGACCTATTAGGGCTCATACACACGGATGTATGTGGTCCTATGTCAATCACCGCACGAGAAGGCTATAGGTATTTCATCACTTTCACGGATGATTTAAGTAGATATGGCTATGTCTAATTAATGAAGCACAAAAGTGAATCCTTTGAGAAATTCAAAGAATACCAAAATAGGGTACAGAACCTACTTGGTAGAAAGATAAAAACACTACGTTCGGATCGTGGTGGCGAGTATCTTTCTCACGAGTTTGATCAACACCTTAAAGACCTGGGATCGCCCTACGATTAACTCCACCGGAACACCTCACTGAATGGTGTGTCCGAACGGAGAAATCGAACACTACTTGATATGGTTCGATCCATGATGAGTCACACGGTTTTACCCGATTCATTATGGGGTTATGCTCTTTGTCACCGCTCTAATACTTAACAAAGTCCGCTAAAGTCATTGACAAGACTCCATATGAACTATGGAAGGGAACGGTCCCCAACTTGTCCTTTATACGGGTTTGGGGCTGCGAGGCTTATGTCAAGTGGAGACCTGAAGATAAGCTCGGCCCGCGATCGGTCAAGACATACTTTATAGGTTATCCTAAAGGAACACGTGGTCATTACTTCTATTCGCCAACCGAACAACGCGTTTTTGTTGCGGCTAGTGCGACATTCTTAGAGAAGGAATTTCTCGAGAATGCAAAGAGTGATAGAACCTTCGACCTGTCGGAGATTCCAGAACCAAACACCGAGCAACCATTGGAGGAACCAATTCCTTCAATCCCGGATGCGGTAAATATTCTGAGGAACCTAGGAGGTCGGGAAGAGTCTCTATTCCTCCGCATGATACATTGGTCTGGTCGAGGAACATGACATAGATGACATTCTACTCTTAACGAGTAGTGAACCCGCAACCTATAAAGGTGCCATGACCATTCGACTCAAAGTTATGGCTTGAGGCCATGCAATCCGAGATGGACTCCATGTATGAGAACAACGTGTGGGATCTTGTTGACTTACCACGCTAAGGTTCGTCCCTTCAATGCAAATGGCTTTACAAGATAAAGCATTCTGTGGAAGGTCAACAAGATATCTACAAAGCACGACTAGTTGCTAAAGGTTTCACCCAAGTGCCAGGTTTGCACTACGATGAGATTTTTGCACCCGTTGTCATGCTGCATTCCATTCGGATTATCTTAGCGATTGCCGCTTTTCATGACTATGAAATTTGGCAAATGGACGTGAAAACCGCCTTCTTAAACGGTTTTTTGGAGGAAGAGTTGTACATGGTACAACCCGAAGGTTTCATCGATCCAGCACATCCTAAGAAAGTGTGCAAGCTTAAGCGTTCCATTTATGGACTTAAGCAAGGATCAAGGAGTTGGAATCATCGCTTCGACCAAGTGATAAAAGAAAATGGATTTACTCGATCGGTCGAGGAACCATGTCTATATATCAAGTCGAGTGGGAGCAAGATTGTTTTCCTAATATTGTATGTTGACGACATACTCCTGATTGGGAATGACATACCTCTCTTAACTTCGGTGAAAGTATGGTTGAAAAACCATTTCCAGATGAAAGATCTGGGAGAGGCACAAAGAATTCTAGGCATCCGTATCTATCGAGATAGATCACGACGGATGCTATCTCTCGATCAGAGTCTTACATAGACAAAGTCCTAGAGAGATTCAGCATGACTAACTCCAAGAAGGGGTTCCTTCCTATGTCTCCGGGGTGCATTTGAGCAAGTCTCGAGCACCGGAGACACCGGAAGCAAAAGAGCGCATGGCACGGATACCTTATGCCTCGGCAATAGGATCAATCATGTATGCCATGATATGCACACGTCCGGACGTGGCATATGCAATGAGTATGACAAGTCGATTCCAACAAAGATCCAGGTGAATCACATTGGTTGGTCAGTCAAGAACATTCTTAAGTACCTACGGAGGACTAAAGATTGGGCATTGACTTATGGAGGCGAACAAATGCTATGCGCAACCTGATTCTGCAGATGCTAGCTTCCAAACGGATCGTGATGACTCGAAATCTCGATCGGATTCGTTTTTACTCTTAATGGCGCTGCGATCACTGGAAGAGTTCGAAACAAACTGTTACAAAGAGATTCTACGACCCCAGTCCGAGTACTATGCCGCGTCTGAAGCTACAAAGGAAGCGATATGGATGCGTCAATTCTTACATGGGCTATCTGTAGTGCCTAGTTCGAATGACCCGATCACCATCTATTGCGACAATAGTGGTGCCATCTTCCAAGCTAAGGAGCCAAAGTCTAGCAACAAGTCTAGACATGTACAACGGAAAGCTCATCTAATCCGAGATTACGTGGAGCAAAAGGAAGTAGTGATAGACAAGATTGCTACCGATGATAACATCGCAGATCCTCTCACTAAAGCATTACGACAAGATAAGCATGAAGGGCACGTTAATTCCATGGGAATTAAACGTGTTCCTAAGTTGTAGTACTCTTTTATGGATTAGATTCATTCCCTTTTGTACTCTATACGACATCATCGTTTTGATATTTTATATATATATTTTGTTTTTCATGTGGATTTGTACGACAAATTTTGAACACCACAAAGTGAACTGAACGAACATTATATTTTTCAGTCCTTAATTGCCCACATGAGCTGATAACTCTGGCAATTATTTTGTGACGTTGGTTGATGGTGGGTTCAACGAGCCATAAGTCAACAGGTTGACTGACCAATCACAGAGGCGATTTATACGGATATATCGTAGGACACAATTGTGACATCGACATGGAGTCCTAAATGTTTTACAACATTCGGTGCCCGGTCGTGGATAGGACCTCCATAATGATCCTAAGAGTCGATTCTTTTGACTATCGACTGTCTCTTGAGACTAAGGCAGATTTTGGGTGACTTTGGTTTCTTTCTCACGGTCATTCGTAACAGGGGGCCAAGTAGATTGTTTTTAGGTCATTTCATGCCGTGCTTAGATCGGAAGGAGTTCGAGTTGAAGGAAATATTCAGCCTTTATCGGTACTCGATATTTCTCGGGGCCACTCGAGGAGTCAGAATCAAATGCATGGCCATGCTCGGATACGGATTCGTTTTATCGGTTAAGTTACTCTCTAGTCGTGGAAACCACTCTAGATCCAGATCGATTGTAAAATACGACCTTTGTGGATCCAGATCCGCAAATTGTTTTACATTGAGTGGGAGAAATTTTAAATGAATATGAGAATCGGTTATCGCACATACACTTGTACGGACAAGTGGGAGTTTGTTGGAGCTGTGTCCTCCAGTTAGTGCGGATAACGTCATTGCACATACACTTGTACGGACAAGTGGGAGCTTGTTGGGGTTGGTGTCCTTAACAGTTAGTGCAAGGACTTATAAATCTCTAAAAGGATCAAAGGGTATACTGTGTATCATAATCCGTTGATCCACGTTTATCAATAACGGTTGGCTTGCTAGATAAGTTTGACGTTATTGTCATACGGATGGCGGTGATCAACTGGTCCCTAAAAGTCACACCTATAGGATACGTTTTGAGTGATGTGACGGTATGAAAATACAATCATGTAGATGCCAAATTTGACTAACCATTAGTTGAGTTATTTGACTAATAATTAGTCAAAATGTGATGTTGAGATATTATATTTAATACGGATTAAATATCATGAGATAAAGGCGAATTAACCGTTAATTCGTAAAATTAAATATAAGCGTTTTATATTTAAATTAAATGTATATTGAATATAATTATACAATATTTTTTTGTCGGACATGTATTAATAATTCAACTAACCCGTATTATTAGTTGATGCCTTAATTTCCGATAACCGATAACAGTTTATAATGAAACCGCGTCGTATACATTTAGCGAGTTATGAACCGGACCACGAGTTAAAAATAAGAGAAAATGGAAAAGCCCATTTCTCCCACTCTCACTCTTTGGCCGGTTTTAGGAGAACAAAAGGGAGAGTTTTCTCCTTTGGAAAAAACCTAATTTTTTTGCTAAAAATTATTAGGGTTTTGGGAATTGTGCCTCCTGAATTCCGGATCTCTCATCCAACACAAACTCACAAAACAATCCCCTCAATATTGCAAGGCAATTAGGGGATTCTCTCTAGCACAAGGGCATTACTCGGACATCTTGGGTGCAACAATTAGGAGGAGGTCTACCTTGATCTCTCATTGCCTTTTGCACTAGGACCGGAGGTTATTTCTATATCTTCATCGTTTCATCATGTTTTTCGTTTTATGACTATAAATCACATATTAATTTTGCGTTATAATCCTATATAGAAAGGGTTTTATACGGATATTACCCTACATATTTTTCTTCGCAAATTCTATTGTATAACCGTTATACCTGCGATATGAAAAATGAGACCATTTTTTTGGTAAAATAATGACTGCTTTTTATAATTAAAGGTCTTTTTTCCCCAAAGTGATCACTATTAACCAAAAAATAGTCACTTTTTTACCCAAAAACCACGAAAAAGATTATTGTACAAAAGAATCACTTATTTTCCTAAACTGATTTCTCTTTGTTATGATTTATCGTTTCTTTTCTTAAAATTTTCACATTATTTGCACATGTGACTTTAAATTATTATAATTTATATATTTTTCCGTGTGATGCGCTCATTTTCAATGAAAAAAAATTTCCCAATTTTTTTTCTCAGCAAGTTAAATTTTACGTAAAATTTTTACGGTACCCTCGAATTTTAACAGATTACATATGGTACCCTTTTTTTAAAGTTTTTACATATGGTACCCATGTAAGGAAACGAGGGAACGAGAGGAGTTTACGGAGCGAGTAAGATGTTACAGAATTAGGCTTAGGAAAGACTAGGTCTGCTTCCAAGCTGGCTGAAGTACATGCACTTGCATTCTATCTAATGCTTTACGTTTTTCAGTCTCAGAATACCCTTTGACAAACTTCCGTCATTACGCCGCTACTCATATGCCTTGTGTCGCCTTTTTTTGTTATCTAATACACTATCAATTCATCATCTAATAATACCTAAATCCTTGTTTGTCTAATAAACTAACATTTAGTACGTAAATAATATAACAATAACAACATAACATACACAATTACTCATCAAATTACTTATAGGAGTAACGACGTTATGACGAAATTTCCCCAAAGAGTAATCTGGGAATGAAAAAGGTAAACACAAGGGCAACATATGTAGAAACTTAAAATAAGGGGTACCATGCGTAATCTGGCAAAGTTCGAGGGTACCATGGGAAATTTCCGTAAATTTTATATCAAATTCAAATTTTTCTATAAATATCCTACAAATAAAGTTCGAAATAAAATTTTGAATGAAATAGTTTAACAATATATTAATTTTGGATTTTCAAAGATAGATCCTAAATAACTTTTTTATTCAATTTGATATGCTATATCTTTAAATGTGATACGATCATTTAAGATTGTTATTCAAGATTATAAAGTTTAATTTAAAAAAGTAAAAGAAATTCACGACTTTAATAAACAGAGTATATATTAAAACAATTTTTTTAAATTATCAATAATTTGAAAAACCTACAAAACATAAATGTGATCTGTAAAAAATCAAAAAATTAGACGATAAACTATTCTTTGCTTGCATATAAGTTTATAAAATTTTAAAATTTCTTATTAAAATAAATAAAACAATAAAAAATATTAATTAAATTAATCAAAGTGTTTCTAAATTTTTATATTCAAATGTATTTTCATATTATTATATTTGATTAAATTTCATTCAGATTTAAGTCGAAAAAGATACTCGCCACGGGTGTTTGTTTGTTCGTGGCTAAAAAAATATTTGCCACGGAACAATTCGTGACTAAATAAAATTTCGCCATGGGTGTGACATAGGCCGTGGCTAAAATGATTATTTGCCACGGGTGTAGCCTAATTCATGGCGGAAGTGACTTTTTGCCACAGGAAAAGTTATCCCGTGGCATAAATTTTTTTCCAAAATAATGAATAAGTTTTTCCCGTGGCTAAGCAAATATTAGCCACGAATTATGAGTTCCCGTGGCATAATTCGTGGCGCAAGTGATGATTTGTTGTAGTGACACGGGGTCAGTACCGACTAATCAAATGTAAAACAGGTAAACAATGTAACCAGCTGATCATCCTCAAACCCAGTCTCCGATCTCAAGACAAGAATCGACTACACACACCGAAGTGTGTAGCCCCGCCAGACCCCCATCGCAACAGGTAACCCTCGCCGCTAGTGGGTGACCGCAACCCCTCCCACCTAGTCCAGCTCATCAACGAGCGACTAACAATCCTTGTCCCTTAATGTGCACATCCCCTCCCGTGACGGGTTCCACGGAGGGCGAACCAGGGTGTGAAGCCACTCCCGCAAGTGACTCCACCACAATCACAACACGCACAGCACCCCAGCTGTCACTACACCTCCACACCAACATCGTCACCACAACGCCCAAACACCGATGATCAGCAGATAACAAAAGATATGAAACAAATACAGTCACAGTCAATTAATGGTACTGAGTAGGAAAACCTACCTCGACACAACCATGGAAGACATCTATAACAGCCAAGCAGGACTCCAGTATGCATCCTACAATGATAACCATTCCTATTACACAACTATTCTCAACGAACAACCCAAAATAAGCACAAGGCAGAAACTTACCTATCACACGCCTCGACGGCGGCACATACGACAACCACGCACGCCATCCTTCCTAAGTGAATCCCGTCCTTCCCTTGGTGAAGGTTTAGCCTATACTCATGAGAGTGTGTAGAAATAGGTGATAGGAGAGGGAGGCAGGCTAGGGTTAGAGAAAGAGGAACTGTCAAGAAAATGGGAAATGAAATAAATCTCGCGAACTTGCGTTTTATATTAACGTGTCAACAACAGCCATACTCGGTCGAGTAGGCTCTACTCGGTCGAGTATTGAAGATACTCGGCCGAGTAGCCTCTGCTAGGTCGAGTAAGTCATCCTATCAAATATGTGTTGTAAGTCTGGTCCTTCCCCCATTCCTCCCCAAGGTCGGTCTTGGTCAAGAGAGTCAGTCAACAAGGCCCTTAAATATCCTGGGTATTACAGTCTTCCCCCCTTAAAAAGAATTTCGTCCCCGAAGTTCCGTCTCCACGACATCAACAACAAGACCCCGAAAACACAATCCAGGCACATAGCAACATACGAACTCCGGCCGTACTCGATACTACCACCACATCACATTAATCAACCAACAAACATACCACCACAGTTAACACGTACAAAATATACGGAAAGGATACTCCCTCATAGACTCACAGCAAGGTACATTCAAATCCCATACCACATGTTTTTCGTATACTAATCCGGTGAAAGCAACACAACGACTACCAAAAGTACACATCCTACACACCCATACAGGATTGCACGTTCAAGCTACCTACAATATAACATAGATACAACTTCAAGGAAACGTAATGAACTTCAATAATAACGTGTAACATAGTGTGATTCCAAATACCAACGTAGAAGTAAAAGTGGTTCAAGTATTATAGACATAATTTCATCATTTGTTCTCGCGACATTACTCTTCCCCTCTTAAAGGAACTTCGTCCCCGAAGTTCACCGCTAGCTACTTCCCGTACCCAAAGCCAACGCACACATCATGACTGTGACATTACCCATAAACTATTGTTGCACAACTTACTTTCTGACATTACATGCTTGTGACTCATAGAGACAGAATGTTTCCGCAATTAAGTAGTGTATATAAATCCAAATATGGGGTTAGCAAATGATAGCAGCTTTATTCATAAGCTTTTAGGTTAAACATGTACCGACCACTAGTTTCACTCATCCAGTTGGAGCGATTATAACCGTAACCAATCATATACACGTATAAGACTGGTGACAGCTACATCACCGTCTGGGTATTGTGTTACATTTCTATTTTGTTTAAAGGCTCGTGTATCACCCTAAACAATTTAAGTTCCTGGATATTAACCAATACCAAATAACTAAACATTCACAAATTAATATGTTATCCAAGCAATCGCATACCTGTGACATGATCATAGTCCATCTTTTGAACAATTTATTGCACAAAATGACAATATAAGGCACCCACAGATTCCGTCATACAATTATTCACATAACTCTTGCAATTCACATAACTATCACACGTCATGGTCTCTGTATCAGCAGTAATCAGCCGAGTATGAATGGATACTCGGTCGAGTAAGCTCTACTCGGTCGAGTATATTTGTATACTCAGCCGAGTAAGCTCTACTCGGTCGAGTAGTGACTATACTCGGTCGAGTTATGACAGACAGAGGGCTTTTGACGCCATCACGTAGATCATTCACAAATTAACCTACAACCAAACTCTTCACAACGATACCAAACATAACTAATTCCTAACATAACGAAATCCAACACGTCTCCACACGATAAGTTAAGTAAATAACGGCCTTATGGCCGAGTACAGTCATCCAACAGTAAATAATAAATCCCGAAAGTGAACATCCAACGCAAAAGTAATAAATCCAACACAAAAGAAATAAATCCGACACCAAAGAAGTCAATCCAAGCAATATAAACACACAAGATCAATAACCAGGACCGTCCTCCATGTCATCGTCACCACCGCACTTTTGTACTCGCACCGAATCGGAGCGCTCGCTCTGGAAAGCTCTTTGCCTTGAGTAATCCCCTCCGAGCTGGCTGCCGTAGTTGGCTCCCCATGGTCCCGCGAGGCAGCCAAACTCTGTCTCCTCTGGTGGCCTCCAGTAACTCGGATCAACTCCGTAGTTGTGGAATACTCCCGTGTCCACTCCCGGTCCTCTCCACCAGATAGGCTGTGCTAGCTGTGTCCCTATGCCCTGGTTATGGGCCATCTCATGCATGTTGCGGAGCACCAAAGTAGTGGAGATCCGCTCAGCCAGGTCACTCGGTCACTCGGCTGCATCCTGGGGTCGTGCACTGTGGGGTAGGGCGAGTACTGGTAAGGGTAGAAGTCAGGGGCGGAGTAAGAGGGCTTTGGTACAACCGGGTCTGCCCTAGACTGCCTACCCTACGGCGCTCTCGAGGTGGGGGAGGTGCCTGCTGCTATCCCTCAGGCACGGTGACAGGCTCAGGTAGGTCCAAGAGAATCCTTGGGTCAATCAGGTAGGTCTGGGGCTCAGGCCTAGGAATGGCACAAGGCTCCCACTCAGCCAAATGGTCAACAACAGGGAGATGGGCTGGGTCTGGAAGCACCATCCACATAGATCCCCTTACCCTCCAGGCATAAGACCCGTCATCCATCTTCCTCAACCATCCGTTCTGACGCTAGTACTGAGCGTCCATGGTAGGCACAATCTCTACACACTCATCCCCCTCAGGAGGTGGGGCCTTAAAATCTGTTAGGCGCTGATCTAGGCAGGTCACTATGGCCCCGCAAGCAATGTGTCGGGTATCGGACTGTGCCATGCACTCAAGACTAGAGCACACTACCCCTGGAGCACTATAATAGAACGGTTTCTGACGGTGTAGGTTAAGGTAAGACATAAGCAACATGACCTCGTGAGAATTAAGCTTACTCACGTCGTCCCTCGCATACAACATGCAGGTCATCATCCTCAAGAACATACGGAGAACAACATGCTGAACATCGTTAACTAGCATGGAACTGGCACTTGGAGTAGGTCGGCCAGTCAAGTATGGAAGCTAAAGAGGGGCACCGCTGTTCTTGGCCACTTCACTAAAGTACCCTTCCCCCTCGGCCTCTAGACCCAAATGGTCGGCAAACTCATCTAGGGAAAGCTCATGATCCTCATTCATGAGGCGAAAAGAGACAGTCTTTCCCTTCTTGCCATAAACATAGGAGCTCAAAAACTCCAAGGTCAAGTAGGGGTAAGATTTCTTCCTCAGGTGATATAACCCCTCCATACCCAGAATCCGAAAGATATGAAATATGTCCTCCTTAATCCCTAAAGTCTCAAGAATACCAGGATTAATACAGCGGGTGGGACGGAAAGGATGACGCATAAGGGCCACAAAAGCCTTACGAAAAATTACCGATGGATGTGCCTCCACCGGTGGAACTACAGGTTCACTGCTTGACTGACCCGTCTCAAGCTGGACATTAGCACGAGTTCTTTTGTTGGGTAGGCCTCTGGTTTTCACCATGCTACAAAAGAACAAGTTTTAACAGGGGATTGACACACCAACTCTTATCGCAAAAAGAAGGACTGTTTTCAATTGTATACAGATTTTGAAACGATCTTTTAAGACAAATTTTATCAGAAAATCACCAAATACCTTACAAGTTATATGGTTACAAGCTTCAAGTTGTCTCAAACCAAAGGATAAACAACAACAGAAAGTATTTCGTTTTTAGCAACCTAGAATACAAAAATCAAATTTTAAACCATGAAATTGCTTAAACAAGGGCATACACGAGGTTTATATACGATTAAATCCAAGAAATAAAAAGATGAAGACTCAATTTCAGTTGCCCAAAATGAAAATTCGAAGGATTGACCCAAAAAGCTTGAGAAAGGTAGGGTATGGAGTTTTAGAGAGAGAGGAATGTGAAGATGGGAGGCGGAAATAAGAAAGAATGGGACGAGAATAGGGTTTTTGTATAACCCACTTAAGTCCCGATAAAACAATACTTGGTCGAGTGTCGGGCATACTCGGCCGAGTGTCGACTACTCGGTCGAGTATCCTTCTTGCTCGGTCGAGTTTTCAAGGTCAGTAGCGATTTTAATTTTTCGCCGAACGGACACTCGGTCGAGCAGCTTTATACTCGGCCGAGTATGATCTACTCGGTCGAGTACAGTTATCTACTCGGTCGAGTTTCCAAAGGTGAAGACGAAATCATATTTTTCATTGTTCCTGCAAAATAAATAACATCGTTCGAAGTTCTGTACAACCGGCTCGTCACTATTAGAGCTTACTTCTACCACATTAACACACACCAACACGAATTCTTTTGCACATACATCATCAACTTGTCGTTACTTCTACCTACATACCTTACTTTTACTAAAGAACAATTCACATGTCACCTTAAACATATGTAACTATTTAACCACAGTAACCGCAAGGTTTAACTTATGTATTACATTATTAAACGTTCCGCTAATCATAATATACTTACCTTTAACCAACATTTACAAGACATCCATTATCACATACGCAACCATTGTGGAACAATTAAATGGGCTTACCTCTCATCACTCTTCGCTATGATTCATTCACCAGCTCTAGACTTTTCCATACACATTGATACGCATTACATAAACACAGATGCACACAACGACCACCACTAAGAAACCAACGACTCTTACTAGCTACCCTTATTCCCGTGTCTGGCTTAAGTTCGATGGGGCCATGATTTTGAAATGAGGGCGCCTTCTCACCCAAAATATAGCATCGGCGGGGGCTCCCAACGCACATACATCAGGTTCATTTTAGTTGACACCCTACATTCATTAGATTCATTGGTTCAGGTTCCAAAATCGTCGGCTCTGATACCACTTTGTAACACCCCCGCACACCAGGACGCCTTACCAAGGACCATTCCAGTGTATGACGGTGTCACCATCTCGGTTTCCCGAGGAAGTAGATCAAATCAGACAATAAAAGAACAATTATAAAATATTAATGTATCTTATACAATACAACTCAATACAAACTCTTTATACCGAAGATAAAACTACATCACTCATGACACAGCACTTCTAGACTGGTAGCGTGATGACTCGATCCCTTCAATCCTAGCAGTCACAATCAACAGTACCTGCTAAGCCAACTGCTCATCATCCCCGAATGGATCACCGCAGATACCACAAAACAACACGGGGTCAGTACCGACTAATCAAATTTAAAACAGGTAAACAATGTAACCAGCTGATCATCCTCAAACCCAGTCTCCCGATCTCGCACAGTAACCAACTACACACCGAAGTGTGTAGCCTTGCCAGATTACCCATCGCAACAGGTTACCCTTGCTGCCAGTGGGTGACCGCAGCCCCTCCCACCTAGTCCAGCTCATCAACGAGCGACTAACAATCCCTGTCTCTTAATGTGCACATCCCCTCCCGTGACGGATTCCACGGAAGGCGAACCAGGGTGTGAAGCCACTCCCGCAAGTGACTCCATAACAATCACAACACACACAGCACCCTAGCTGTCACTACACCTCCACACCAACATCATCACCATAACGCTCAAACATCGATGATCAGCAGATAACAAAAGATATGAAACAATAACAGTCACAATCAGTTAACGGTACTGAGTACGAAAACCTACCTCGACACAACCATGGAAGACATCTATAACAGCCAAGCAGGACTCCAGTACGCATCCTACAATGATAAACATTCTTATTACACAACTATTCTCAAAGAACTACCCAAAAGAAGCACAAGGCAGAAACTTACCTATCACACGCCTCGACGGCGGCACTGACGACAACCACGCACGCCATCCTTCCTAAGTGAATCCCGTCCTTCCCTTGGTGAAGGTTTAGCCTATACTCATTAAAGTGTGTAGAAATGGGTGATAGGATAGGGAGGCAGGATAGGGTTAGAGAAAGAGGAACTGTCGAGAAAATGGGAAATAAAATAAATCTCGCGAACTTGCGTTTTATATTAACGCGTCAACATCAGCCATACTCGGTCGAGTACCAGAGTACTCGGCCGAGTAGGCTCTACTCGGTCGAGTATTGAAGATACTCGGCCGAGTAGCCTCTGCTAGGTCGAGTAAGTCATCCTATCAAATATGTGTTGTAAGTCTGGTCCTTCCCCCATTCCTCCCCAAGTTCGGTCTTGGTCAACAGAGTCAGTCAACAAGGCCCTTAAATATCCTTGGTATTACAGTAAGCTCAAAACTTACTTTAACAAGTTGTCTTCTCTTATATGCCTAACCACTGACACTTGGTCGTCTTGTCAAAATTTGAGTTATATGTGTCTCACGACTCACTTTATTAATCAAAACTAGAAATCGCATAAAAATGTCATTAAATTTTGTCCTATTGTTGGTCACACTGGTGAGATATTTGGCAAATCAATTGAAAACTGTTTGATTGAGTGGGGATTACTATTAAAGTGCTTACCGCGACGGTGGATAATGCTAGTACAAATGATGTGGGAGTTGAGTACTTGAAGGGCATACTTCAGTCATGGAATAATACTGTTTTAGATGGACAATTTCTATAAATGAGGTGTGTTTCTCATATACTAAGTCTCATTGTGAAGGAGGGTTTGAAAGATAGTAATGATTCAATGTTGAGAATACGTAATGCCATCACGTTTGTGAGGTCTTCCCTGCCAGATTTCTGAAGTTTAACGTTTGCGTGAAAAAAGAACAAATTGATTCAACTCGTCATCTTTGTTTGGATGTTGAAACTAGGTGGAACTCCACCTATTTGATGTTGGATAGTGCTTTAATCTATCGTAAAGCTTTCTTAAAACTTCAAACTTTTGACGGTGGTAAAATTGTAACTGTGATGAATAAGAATATAGGTTTTCCAAATGAATCTAATTGGGAATCTGTTTCTTCTCTCTTACCTTTTCTTAAATGCTTTTATGATGCTACCTTGAGACTTTCGGGCTTGTTATACATTACCACAAATGTCTACTTGCAAGAGATTGTTAGTATTGGTATGATGATTGATAAGAAATGTGAGAGTAGTTATGTTGGTGTGAAGTTAATGGCTTCCGGAATGAAGAAAAAACATGCGAAGTATTAGCAAAATGTTGACAAGGTGAACATATTGCTGTATATTGCTGTGATTCTTGATCCTAGACGAAAAATTGATTATGTTAATTGGGGAATTAATCAGCAATTTGACACTATGAATTCTGTGAAGTTTCGTTCTAAAGTTATGGAAACTTTGACTTCTTTGTATGATCATTATAAGGGCTCTCAACCCACACAAGTGCGTACGCCGCCACCTGAAGTGGAAGTGTGTCCCGATAAGTGTGAGAACATGGATGATTGGAAAGATGTGGTGGATTCACAATTTGAGAGAGACGTAAGTAGTGAAGTTACTAATGATAAGAAAAGTGATATGGACAAGTATTTAGACGATGTTAGAGAAGTAAATTTTAGGTAATTTAAAGTCCTGGACTAGTGGAAAAGACACGAGGAGGTATATCCCATTGTTGCTTTGATGGCTAGGGATGTTCTAGCAATTCCCGTATTGAAGATTGCATCGGAATCTGCATTTAGTAGTGATGGTAGGATCCTTGACCCATTACGGCGCTCTCTCTCTCTCCAAGGATGGTGGAAGGATTAGTGTGCGCACAAGACTGGTTACGTACTACACGTGGTACGGTCCTAGCTGAAGAGTACATTGAAGAGGTTGAGATGTTTGATAAAGGTATGTACTTCTACTATTTTCACTTATACTCTCATTATACTATCATGGATAACGAAGTTCCTACTCCGTATTCGATTGCCAACAAATTTTAAAGTCTTATTTTCTTATTGTTTTTGTTAAATATACTATTTGATTATGCATACTGGTTTTTCGCTAGATAGCTTATGCTTGCATTCTGATTTTTTTATTGATTCACTAACGCTCTTATTCTTCTTAATTTGTAGAGCTGGTAGAGGTTCAAGACGAGGACACGACTTGCAAAGAGTACTATTGAGGTGTCGCATAAGCCATACATGGTACTGGTAGGTTCATGTCAATGGCGCCATGGCGGTGACTTGCTTCATTTTCTTGTCATGTACAAGGACTTGCGTATTTGGATGTTGATCTTTTTATTTGGCAGACTATTATGATTGGAATGTTATGTATATGGATATTTATCTTTGTATTTGGCGAACTATTACGCTAGTTTTCATTGTTATGTAGCGAGTTTATGTTATTGTAATGTATTTCGAATGAAATTAATATTATGTGAAGTGGCTTAGATGCCAATTTTGACAATATATCTAAACGGATCAGATCGTGGATATCGGATAATTGATCCGAAATTTTCGAATAGTAAAAATCGGATATCCGATCAATTCGGATCAGATCATGGATAATGAAATATTGGATTTTCGGATAAGATATCCGAACCGAAGTATGGTTTCGGATCAGGTATCTGATCCATACTCTGATCTAGTTCTCACCGGATCTTGACCCTAGTATAATGAGAACCACTAATGAGAACCAATAATAATAATAATAATAATAATAATAATAATAATAATAATAATAATAATAATAATAATAATAATAATAATAATAATAATAATAATAATAATAATAATAATAATAATAATAATAATAATAATAATAATAATAATAATAGTAATAATAATAGTAATAATAATAATAATAATAATAATAATAATAATAATAATAATAATAATAATAATAATAATAATAATAATAATAGAGACGACATCAACCAAATTTGACTGTATTTGTTTTAAACCTACACAACACTAAACCACCTAATCTAAATCATTTCCAAAAAGCCTTTCTCTCTCATCTTTCTTTCTCTCTCTTCGACTATCAAATTCTTCTATCATCAATCTAGCTCTTCGACTATGAAATTCTTTCGCTACAATCGATCGTGACATACCCGACGATCAAACTATTCGACAATCAACTTTTCGAAGATTTTTCGGTCAATGGATCCTGCTTTCGAGGTAAAGTTTCAAAATTGATTATTCATTTTTGTGAAATTAGGGTTTACATTTTTATCTCTCTTTAATTTATTTAAATCGTCGATTAAACTAGTTGAATTTAGGGATTGATTATCATGTTAGAATGTTTGTGAAATTTGGGTTTGATTAATTTTTTAATTAGTGATTACCTTTCGAAATTGTTGAATTATGCTTCTGAAATTAGGGTTTCGTGAATTAGATTGGGGAAATTGAGAAATTAGGGTTACGAAAATTGAGAAATAATGAAATTAGGGACTGAATTCGGTGAATTAGATAGTCATTACAATCCTTAAAACATTAGTTATGTGCACGTAATTTCTGTTTAGGTGCATCAAAATTAGGGTTGACAAATTGTTGATTCGAGTTTATATACGTATAATTGGGGTAGGAATTGAAGTAGGGTTGGGGAAAATTGATAAATTACCTCAATTGTTTCGAATTTTTGATTCGTCAACTTTGTAAATATTGAAGTTTAAGTTGGCAGTATTTCTCATGTCAGTGATCGAACAAAAGACTATAAGGGATGTTACCAGAATCAGATTAGCACTATTCAGTTAAGTAGTAGTATTGAATTTTTCTCTTCCAGTACATCAATTTTTTTTTTTTACATTGAAGTCCACAGCAATGCTCTAATTTTATACTTTTGGTACTCCATATATCTATATTTAATAAACAAGACACAGCGATTTTTCCCTTGCAATTACCTTTGATATTCTGTGATTTTGTCACATGTTTACAGTCCGCACAACATAATCTATACTTTTGCATGGTGATAAACCCATGGATGATGGAAGAAGAGACAAGGAGGTACGTGAATTAGTTTCTCGGAATACCATAGATCCTAGTCCTGTTATTAAGCTTGGTTAATTGAGCATCAATGGTAAATCCTAGAAAAATAAATATTAATATCTGTGAATTTACACTAGACCTACTTTCTGAAGTTATGTTTTTCCCATTTCCATTGACTCCCTGTAAAGGCGGTGTTCTTTTATGTGCTGTTGAGTATATTTCAAAAATATTCGGTCAAACAATATCAGAGGTTTTTATTTCAATTTGAAAGGTTCTCATAAATATTCCTGCATATCGAGTGTAATGTATCAAGCATCAAATGACTGTGTGCTTATCAGCTCATCCTTGTAACTAGGTGCTTTCTAATGTTCATGTAAAATATTTGTACTATTCTATTTCAGTTGTCCAAAAACTGGTATCAATTTTTAATAGGGCCAAACCCTCGGTTTTCTTCTCATGTAATTTCATGTAATATCGTCATGAAGAAAGTTATTGAGGAATAATTTAAGATGTTTGAATCATTCTGATATTAATTTTTCATTCTCATATTTTAGTGATGTCTATAACATCTTACACTTCCTCATATATATAGCTATTACATTTCTTGCTGATCAAGGTCATTTCTAATATGGACAAAATGCCTCCACTACTCATCGCATCCTATCATAGTAATAATCGTTTTGGGTATTAGTTGTACTGTGGTCTTCTTTCTTGTTGCTTTGTGTGAACTGTGGTATTCAGTGCATTCTCTAAATTGGGAGTCGTATATATTTCCATACATCTTGACATCATTGTTGTTTTTACATTATGAATATTTACATTTTAATTATTTTGAAAGTCAATTAGTTCAAATGGTAGAGCATTGTGCAATTCACACGATTAGGGTTCGACTCTCATATTGGCTATGAAATACCAAATCTTTGTTTTACTCTATGAATGAAAAATAGTGTAATTGGTAATCCCATTTAATTCAAGTATGGCATGTATAGTAATAGTTTTGGTATATATGCTAGTCTTTGAAATTCTTGTAATGAACTTCTGATAATTACAAAGCTATACACTGGCTCATTGTCGTTGTTGCTGCTCGCTTGAATCTAATCATGGTATGCGCGCCAATGCTTTAATATGATGATAGCCTTCTAAATAATTGTGCTGTATTGCTTACATCATAACACGTTCCTATCATTGGATCTGCGATTTAATAGGCTATATGGGACTCGAACCCATACATTTGTGCAAAATTTGCACATTGCTCTACCCTTGAGCTAATAGCCTTTAGAATACGCTAAACAAATACGAGTATGAAATAACAGACGTATCATATGATAATGGTCGCCTAAATAACTGACATAAGTACACTGAAATAGTTCTCACCTATTAGTAAGATATGTAATAGATCCACTTAAATGCCTTAAAAGGCCGTTAAATACATTAAATTTCCTTCACAGTCATTTTCTTTATTTCATGCACGTACAGTACTATAGATACAAGCTATAACAATGGTTCAAAACCGTTGTTATATAAAAAAGTGGACGTTGTTAAAGCGTTCGTTGTTAATGGTTTTAACAACGGTTGGTTTTTCTAAGAAACCCGTTGTGAAAACAATTAACAACGGTTAAAAAGCGTTGTCGTTACGAGACATTTGTTGTCGAAAGTGTGACTAATTTTTGGTGGGAAAGTTATAACAACGGTTACAATAGAAAAAACCGTTGTTATAACTAAAGACAACGGGTTTTTTTTAAATAACCGTTGTTGTTGACTTAAAAAAATAAAATAAAATAAATTATATATTACTAGATGCATGCATTATTACTGCCCCTAATTATGCTTCCGATGCATGCATTATTACTACCAAATCCCTGCATATGAAAGGACACAATATATGTAATGAGAAGCTTTATAAGATTTAAAGCAGGATATGACACAACTTCCTAAACATATTAATTAAAAAACAACTCAAACGACACATTGCTAAGTATAAATTCATTCCACTATCTCAATAACCAATCCATTATATCACTATCTCCACCCTTAAACTCCAAACCCTAAATCTTTAAAACCTAATAAACTCCAAACTTCCTTCAACAATGAATCCATTCGTTTTACATGCATTATGACCGAGTACAACAAAAGTTTCATACGCCGCTTGCTGGTAATCGAGAGGAAGTACAGGCTCTACCGTGAGGACGCTCGGATCGCAATCAAGGACGCCAAAAAAATGGCTTTTTAGAGCCGCAGATAATGCAGCTATATGACGATATTGCATCTGCGGAACGAAACCTCCAAATAGCAAAGGAGGAGAGGATGAATATCATAGAAGAGAATGCATCCCTATATGAACATCTAAGAATTGTATTTTTAGCAATGAAATAAGTTTATGTATATATATCAATTAATTAAGTTTATTCATTCCTCTCCATCATCTTCTTTATTTTATTTTATTTAATTTGTTTTACTAATAAACGCAGAAAAACTAATTAAGCGAATAATAATTAGAGAAAGAACAATGATCGAGAAAAACACATGCAAATAAAATAATTAGAGAAAGAACAATAATGACGGAGATGACAAAACCTAAAACAATAAAACGATAGATATTTACCTGATAATTAGAGAAAGAAAGAGACGATGACAACAACAGTGACGGAGATGATAAAGCGACGATGAGAAAGAGTGTGGTTGTGTGTTTGTATTTGTGTTTGTGTTTGTGTTTGTGTTTGTGTTTGTGGCTGGTAGCTGATCTGTGTTTATGTGGTATATATTGTGGTATTTGCTTGAAAGTATTGACAACGGTTATTACACATATAACCGTTGTCATTAGATAATATAAAAGGTATTAACAACGGGTTTTAATATAACCGTTGTAATTACTTTTCACTAATTTTGCGCCAAATTATTAACAACGGTTATAATGTATTACAGAGTAAACTGTTGTTATTAGTTTTTATATTAACAACGGTTGTGCAAGTTTGACCCGTCGTTAAAACCAATAACAACGGTTAACAACACATAACTGTTGTAATTAAGTTTAGTAAAATTTGCGCCATCCATTCTACAACGTCTTATGGTGATTTTCGTGAATAAGCGTTGTTAAAAGGTCGTTGTGGTTGCCTGGATTTGTAGTAGTGGTAGAACCTTATTTCATGCATATAGAACTTTATTTTATGCACATAGAACCTTATTTCATGCATATAGAATTAAAATTAATATCCTTAACCAACAATTATTAGTATCATAATATAACCAAGTGATGCAATTGAAGAACTTTTTAATGAACACAGAACCTTATTTCATGCACATAAAACCCTATTTCATGCACATAAAACCTTATTTCATGCACATAAAATTAAAATTAATGTTCTTTAGAAACAGTAATTGATATCATAATATAACCAACTGATGCAATTGAAGAACACTTTAACGCATATAGAACCTTATTTCATGCACATAGAACCCTATTTCATGCACACATAACCTTATTTCATGCACATAGAATTAAAATTAAATTCCTAACCAATAGTAATTAGTACCATAATATATCCATTGATACAATTGAATAACTTTTTAATGCACATAGAACCTTATTTAATGCATATAGACACCTATTTCATGCCCATAAAACCTTATTTCATGCACATAGAATTAAAATTGGGACCCTTTCCCTTATTGTCATTCAAACGGGAGCAAGACCAAAACACAACCTAGAGGGGAAGAATGAACCCTTTTTTAGGGGACGGGAATAAAACTAGGGGAATAGTGTCCTAACATTTAGGACGGGAAAGGGTTTAGAGTTGGACGGGAAGAGCAATTGCTCATTGAATTCCTCGCTTACCAACAAGAATAAATTTGACAGTAAACACTAATTCAATAATAGACAATCTAATAACATAAATGACGTAAACAGAAGCATGGAAATGAATCTCCAAGGGAATGAACTATAAATCATCCTAAAATTGATTTCCTAATCACCAATAAAACCGGTTTGCTAATATATATTGCTAGAAATTTTAATTTGATTGTGTGGAAGTCAAAAACACAGCTTAAGGCAGATTGATTTCATCTCAATTAAGAAATAGAAATAGAAATGTTGGAGTAAGTGTCCCCGACAATAATGCGATCACAATTGTCGATCATATTGATCACATGTTTAAATCTCATTTTAAGAATACGTAAGGGATGATTCAATTATATAGTCAACTGACCAACATTAATCGGTAACGATTGGCTTGCTAGAGTTTGACGTTACTGTCGTGGGACGGTGGTGGTCTGTTGATCCCTTAAGGTCACACCTAAAGGATGATGCCCTTATCTATAAAGTTGATTAATTGTATGACAATGCAAGTTGATCAATTCCTTAAAATTGAACAATTCGATTTGTGAGAGAGAATAATTATCTTATTGTAATGGGATTAAATAAGATTTATTTTAGTAATAAAATGCTTTGTTACTAAAATTGTTTATTGTTTGAGAAACAATAGAGATAAGAATGAATGGTCAATTATAATTACAATATGTTGGGAATTATAATTACTTGACCCATTTTATTTATATGATCAAGTATCACTAGTCAATTTATTGAATATAATTTAATTAATTCATGAAATGATATTTATGTGATAAATATGCATTAAATTAATTAATAATATGTATCATACTACATGTGACATATTGTGTGACAAATGACAAATTGACAAAATAAAATTGTAGTCCATTTTATGGTACATGGACCGAAATAATGAGAGTGATGGGTGTTAGTGGGTGAATTATTTTATGAGATAAAATAAGCTAATGATGCCTAGTCTACACCTAGCCTTACATGCCTAAGGTTTTGATAAGAACAAAAGAAAAAGAAAAAGGACAAGAAATTGCTCTTTTTTCTCCTTGAACCGTGACACCTCTAGCATTATTAGAGGATTTTTGTTCACTACTCATCATAACATACTTGTCCATTCAAAACACATGCAAAAGTTTATTCGTTACTCACTCTCTCTCTCATGTTCATCTTTTCCTTCATCAAAAACATGAGATTTTGATTGAAATTATTCATAGAGATTACTAAAATTATTAATGTAATATATGAGTGTTAGTAATCAATTTTAAGGTAAACTACTTAACTAATCTCTAGCTAATATTATTTAGTGGGGATAAGGGATAATCTTAGGTGCAATCAAGAGGAGAATCTCTACTTTGGGATTTTGGAGAATCATCCTTATATTCATTGTAGCGCAAGAACTAACAAGAAGGAGATCTTGTTGGTGCTCATTTGACCGAAATTTAATTGGTGAGAAATTGATTTTCTTATCTCTTCTTATTTAGTTTGCATGCATAAGATTTAAATTAATTTTATGACTAAATTAATTTGTAACATATAAGAATATGTTGTATAATGAGATATAGATTTCCAACAAGTGGTATCAGAGCCTTGGTTGTTTGCATGCAAATCGGTTATAGTTTTTCCGAGTTATACGATTAACATATAAAACTCATAAATTTGTGTTATTATGATATATCACGAAATAAAATTATGTATGTTAAAGTTTCTGGTCCTAAAATGTATTTAGGATATTTTGGTTAATTTATGGATTTTTATTGTTCATTTTATAAAATAATGGCATTAAAATGTGATTTTTATGATAAAAATGTCATTTTTGGACGAAAATTAGCTAAACTTCGAATTTTCCAGTGGTTTTTGGATATATTTTCACATATATTAATTTTAGATGACCTGTAAATTTTCATAATTTTTGGAGTTCTTATACTCAAAATATGGATTTTTCAAAATAAAAATCGAATTTAAATGAAAAATAGGTTAATATGAGAAATATTTCGAATCTGGTCATAGAAATTTATTATATTGTCACATGCAATTTTACAAGATGTGTGTAAAATAATAGGCTATAATGAAGTCTTCATGCATAATTTATGGATTTTTGATGAAAAATAGCATAAATAGTGACTTAATTAGTGAATAATTGCTAAAACATACTTCATGACTAAGGAAAAACGTCACATGTTGAATTTTATCTTATATTTCAGATCTAAAATTGAAAAGTTGATAAATATAATTTTTCTTATTTTTTTTATGACAATATATGATAAATCCGATAAACCGCAACATTGTTTTTCCCGATACTTTTCGAAAATTTTAACCTAAGTTTTTTTTGAACATTATGAGTGTCATGGTATTTTTCCAGAATTTTCATGAGTTTAAATTTCAAATTTCAAATTTATTTGAAATTTTTGTTATTTATTTGAAGTTTATGGCTTTATTTTGTAATTTTAAGTCCTTTTATGAACAATATTAAGAAATATAAGTTAACTATTGTCATAAGTTAGTGGAGACTAATTTTTAGTCCTAAGTTGGTTAGGGTAATTAACTTGTGCATAAATATGAATTTATGTAATTTTTGTGATTTTAAAAGGTTGAATCACGCAAATCCGTAAAAACCGATTAATATACGATATTGGCTCCTTAAAGGCGATTTAACATAAAATTGGGCATGTTCATACATATTATAATGCTGCATTTTATTTATGATTGTCATAATTTTATTTTATGTAATTTTGAATTATGTATTTTTTACTTAGTATGGCCTTAGTTTTTAATTGGTATTACCCGAAATGTATGGGAATATCGATTCGGTTGTAATTTATCGTGATCTCGTATCACCATTTTGTAATTTAATAGATTTATTTTATTTTAATTACAAATGTATAATATGAAATTATGTAATTTGTTATGTAATTTATTTATTCCTGAGTTCCTTGAAGACGGTGTCACTTAAGGAAGACGATACATAAAGACGGTGTTACCTCGAGATGCATGCCAAAACCAAAGTTCAAGGGACCAATGGAGTTGGTTTCCGAATTTGTAATAGTTTATTAGATTTATTATTTTAGGAAGGCCATACTAGGATTTATTTTATGCTTTGCATTTTATTTATATGTCGCATGCATCGCTAAATCGCCATAACTAAAACATGCATTGTCATTTTAATCGAGTTTATCGACCGTGTCAATTATAATTATCGTAGTTCACCGCTTTAGTTCACTTAAAACGTGATAGATAATAAATTGACATGACCTCTCGCTAAAAATAATAAATTGAGACTTAGCCTTACCAAAACTTAGAAACCATGAAGTACCGGTTTAAGCAAGGAGTTGAGCCGGCTTTACTTTACCGTAAGACAAACCTTGTTACGTTGGTGAAGTGGGTGATAAATGTCTATCCACCGAATTCATGTTGATGAGGGATGAATCGGCCCTACCGTGCCCAAGTTGATGTGGATTTGGATCATGGACACATTTATTCGAAATTTGGATTGAGCTCAACGGAAGTATTCGTGACCGTAGTCGCATGTGTTCCGGGCTAAAGATAAATGTTAATGTAATTTTATCGACCAAGAGTTCTAAAATTAGAATCGATTAAAGTGTTAATCCACCGAGTTATATTGATAAGCGATGAATCGTCCCTACCGTGCCCAAGTTAATATGAATTTGGATCTTGGAATCATTTATCATAGTTGGGTAGAGGTCACTATGTAAATGCTTTACTTGTAATTTACAAATATTAATAAAACGATAAATGTTAAGTTTTTCACTATTCCGTTATCATATTGTTCTATTTCTTTACCACAATTCATATACGATATCATTTCGATTTTTGATTCAAATCTCCATTAAAACATCGTAACTAAAGACAAATTTGAATTTTCTTCTAAAAGACCTCGTATTATCCATGGCTAAGGATCTCCTGTAAAGAGTATAGATTAGAGTTATTCATTATCAAACAGGTTTTTGATTCTTGACTAACACATCTACTTACAATGGATTGTTTTTCATATACTTAATTAAATTAAGTACCTTGAAACGTTAAATTGTTTTGGTAATTAGATTTGTCAGAATTCGTAATTGACCAAAATAACGCAACCACTTCAATGAAAGTTTTAAGACTAAAAACGAACAAATGAAGAGTAATCTTCATGAATTCAATTTTGCTTCTCAAAGCAATGACTCATTGAAATGAGTGGGAGCATTCTCTTAAACCGTTAAGATGAGGACGAGGTTCAAGAAGTAAAGATTATAATAGAATTGATACAAGGTAATGTTAAAAGTAAAGTTATTGAGAATAACGACACTAAACCTATCAATCCCGACCGATAAAGTTTCCATTGTCTTAAATGTTGGACACTAGAAAGGAAACTACCCCAAATTATTGAAGAATCAGCAAGTTAGTTGTGAGACATCTAATAAGACCTTCTTCTTTAAATGTTTATTCGATTAACATAAGTTTTGCTAGTACTACTTCGTCAATATTAGAAACCGGTGGTGGTTTTCATCATTATACTTGATACATAGGATGATTAGAATATGACGACTAGCAACAATGATATCGAGAGATAGAGTCATTGTGTAATCAATCTAGTTTTGGGTTTATAGTTGCACTTAATTATGACTGTTAAGTACATAAACTCTAAATAAGAATATATACTTGTTAAGATACAAAAGAGGTTTCACTTTTATGACCCTATACACCACGATTTGATGTATGGTTAGCCCATTATCAAGGTGAGTATATTTTAAACCAAACTAGAATGATATATCATGTCGATGATGCAAGACTCAAATTGGTAACCCAAGATTAAACCTTAAATTCTCGAATGATAAACGCAAAGAGTTATCGAGTACTCTTGAAATCATTAGATTGTTAATGGTATATGCGTATCTTGTATTCAAAGCAAGATGTCTCGTGCCTTTTGGTTGAAAAGGAGATCGAGGTTGTAAATCATTGATCCAAAATAGGTTGATCATTTTCTTTTACCAACGATTTAAGTTGACGCTAATATGTTCACTTAATAAGGTAAAAAAAGAAATCTTTGAAGAAGTTCAAAGTGTTCAAAGAATCACGATTTAGTCGTGATGGGATTATCAAAATGAAGACTTTGATTTAAGCCAAAGGAAATGTGATTTAGAATCACAAGTTAATCTCTCTTAGCACGCATTATGGAATAATGTGTGGTTGGATAAGAAATCAAACGCTATTCGATATGGTTTGGACTTCGATCAGGTTACTTTGAGTTACTTGATCCTTTTGGGGATTTTATCATTTTGTCTAAATTATTTTTCCACTAAATCTAAAACGAATCATATGAGATATGAAATAGTAGATTACCATATTTGTAAGTTTTCAGAAGAAACAAATGCTCATTTTTCCCTTTCAGTTATCACGAGTACGACGGGTTTGCGGCTCGTGAAGCTGTCTTTCTAAAATACAAGTTTATTTCTAGAAGACAGAGTGGGAGAAATTATTCAAGAGCCAAAAAGAATGCCACAGAGAATGTTATGTCGCAAGAAACTGGTATTTCTGGACTACATGAGACGTTTTGTGTAAGATGTTGTTTCTTTAAAACCTAGGAGGTTAAATTCGTCACTTGTTGAAGATGATGAATTCATGCTACTTTTAAGAAAGTAAAGAGCTTATAACTTACAAAAGAAATCGTTTGATTCAAGTTGATTACTTCTAGAAAGTAATGAATATATGACTTACAAGAGAGTGTTTAAAGTCACAACTCAATACAAGGCTTAGAGCCATGAAAATCCGAAATAAAAAGGCTTGATTAGTGACAAAGGGTTTTGCACTAATAAAGAGAGATTTCAAAGCAAGATTGGTGGCAAAGAGTTTTGCACTGGTTGAAATAATTAAGTGTATTTGGATCTTCTTAGGGATTGTGTTTCATTATTATGAAATACATAGCGAGTGAATCTAAAACCCACTTCTTCAATTAGAAGGAATGTATTCAATACATGTCTTGAGTTTTGTAGATTCTTGCAATCCTAAGATAATGTGAAACTTAAGAGAGAATCTTAAGTAGGACATCAATGAGTTGGAATCAATGTTTTGATCATGTTATAAAACGTTTCTCGATAAGTCGAGAAGTTCGTTTATACATGGAGTTTAGTGGGAGTTACGGAAATTTTAATTAGTCTTATATGTGGATGACATATTGATTATTGAGAATGATTTAAGACTTTTGGAGTATTATAATACATCTTTAATATCCGGATTTATGAAGATAAATCTACATGATATTAGCGTCAAATAAGAAGTCTCATGTTGATAAGATTCATGACTAGTTCAATAAAATTGAACATATTTGATTGATTCCATTTGCTTCCGCTGCCGAATCAATTAAATAGGAAATGATGTATAACACTTCATGTACTTTAAGTATGATGAATTGTTTCAAAATCGAATTCAAGAAATAATTACCAAGTAGCCATATTGATTACCCTTAAGTGCTTGCAGAAGCATTAAGGATATAATGCAAAGTGTTTTTGATGCAATTTTGTGTAAGGGGGTTACACAAGTGACAATTGACAATTGAGATTGCGCATGGTTTCCGACAAAACCATAATCAAAACACATTAGGATGGTTAAGATACCATTGTGGCTATGTTATTTAAGAAATAGATTTTCTAGAATCGTTCTAGGCAATAAAGAACAATGAGAAATATTTACAACGGAAATTGAGTATACTTGCAATCATGAGATGTGCAAGAAGGATGAATCCTGCACACATGTGAAAACAGTGGGAGCTATTCTAAGGCTAGAGAGCCTATGTCTTGATTGGATCTCGACACGTACTCAGAAAGTTTTGTAATGCAAATGTATACATTACAAAGGAAAACGAGGATGTAGTAGGGTTGAGTAAGGTACAAGAAGTTGATAAAACCTACTAACAAAAGCCTTCTCATAGGCTTAACATGATGAGTCATGTCATTTCAATTGAATTGAGATGAACAACTACATTCAAGTTCAAACTGGATTATAGAATATGAAGTAGTAATCAAGTATTGACTACTCATATGATAATCACATTTATCGGTCGAGTTTTTAAATCTGAAAACTCCTTTATACTTTGTTACATCCAAACGGGTTGTGGAGACAATATTGAACCCCTTTAAAGTGAACCCGAATTAACATAGTATTCGCCCATAGTCACTTGTATGAGGTGACGTCTCGAAGTGACTAGAGTGTGATGCGATTGATGGCAAGTTCAAGTGCCATAGAGTCATGTGAGATGACTAGTCGATCACATAGGCATACTGTTAGGAACACTTTGTCGGGCAGTGACCGCTTATAGAGTTCTGGCAAATTTATAAAGCCTGGTCGTGGCGAGAGCTACTATAGTATTCTAATGAGTCGATTCTTTTGACTAAAGATTGTTCGCCTAAGATGGCACAGTTTTAGATTAGCTTTGATTTATGTTACTACGACCTTCGTAAATGGGGTCAAATGGGCATATTTTGGGTTATGATGGCTGTGGCTAGTCGAAGGGAATAAGTGCGATAGGAATTGTCCACCCCTTTGTCAGGGTTAAAACAATATCTCAGGGCCACTCGAGGAGTAATGAACTGGAAATGCGTGGCCACGCTCGGAAGGTATCTATGGTAGATAAATTCTGGTCAATCAGTTATTCTCCAGATCGAGGAAACCACTCTCGATATGATCACTTGCAAGTATGACCTGAAAGACACCTTGCATTGAGTGGGAGATAGTAATAGGACAAGAGAATTGGTGACGCACACTTGTCGAGGACAAGTGGGAGATTGTTGGAG